>NW_015115879.1:20950-24456 GCF_001443285.1 Poecilia latipinna
TCCAACTAGACCCAACCAGAACCACACAGATCACATCCAGAACCATCCAGAACCACACAGATCCCAACCAGAACCATCCAGAACCACACAGATCCCAACCAGAACCACACAGATCCCATTCAGAACCACACAGATCCCAACCAGAACCATCCAGAACCACACAGATCACATCCAGAACCACACAGTTTCCAACCAGAACCATCCAGAGCCACACAGAGATCCCAACCAGAACCACACAGATCCCAACCAGAACCATCCAGAACCACACAGATCCCAACCAGAACCATCCAGAACAGTACGTAGCAACCCAAGCAGAACTCCAGCACGGTTTGTCAGCTGGTTTTACCGCTCAATGCTATGTACTTTAAAACAAATCTTTGTTTTTCCTAATTTTTATGAAAAGTTTGGAGGATTAAAGAGAAATAATGAAAAGCTTTTAACATATTTAATGTTCCTTTGTGTAGGGATGATTATTTTAGTAATCACTCTATTGATTATTCTGACAATTAATCAGATAGAAAAATTGGCACATTCAGCAGATTCTATAATATTAGACGTACATTAATAGATACAAATTAACAAATAATGAAATTTATTTTTTAAATAAAAACTAACATTTCTTAAACGTGACCTTTAGTTCAATCATTTCTAGTAAAGATGAATCTACAGATAAAAACTAATTTCTAACATCAACATGAGAAAAGTTCAGATCTTTTTATGGATTAACTGATTAATAATTGGACAGAAAAAAGACATTAAGTGAAGATTAAACACAAAATGTATATATTATTGTACAATTTTGGATTATTTACTGCTCTGGCTGTTCTTTTAGAAAATGTTTTTTTAGTCAATGCTCTAAATAACAATCGATTACTAAATTATAGCTGCAGATTATTCCAGTAGCTGATGATTAATCTGTGGTATATAATTAATATCAGAGTGTTTCCTTACGGCCATGGCTCGGGTGAATCCCACCACTCCAAACTTGCTTGCTGTGTAAGAGGGGCAGCTCAGAAACGGACCGATTCCTCAAAACACAAAGATAATCCACTTTATTTCTGACGAAACCCATTTAAAGACCAAATCACAGCCAGTCACATGTTTGATTTTTCATTTCCAGCTGAATGTTTACCTGCCATGGAGGCCGTGTTGACGATGACGCCGCCGCGGCCGCCGCTCAGCCGGTTCATCTGCTCCAGAGCCACATAGGTCCCTCTGATCACACCCATCTGAAACACACACACACACACATCTCACTTAAACACTGGACCTGATGATGAAATGTTCAGTTTCGTTATCAGAGAAGTATTTTTCATTTCCACTCACCAGGTTGATGGAAATGGTTTTCTCCCAGCTGGTTTCGTTCAGGATGCCGGCGTTGTTGCATAAAATGTCGATTCCCCCGAAGGTTTCTACGGTTTTCTTAAACGCAGCTGCAGAGAAAAACAGCAGTTTATGGTTTAGTTTATTTAGTTAATCAAAGTTTTATTCCTTCAGTATTCAGCAAAAAACCACAGCAGTGAGTTAATCAGAAGCCTTATCTGATTTAAGAACCATATTTAGGTAAAAAATAAAAATAAAAATTCAGAAACATTTCATTGATCGCAAAGGGAAATTAAATGTAAATCATATTAATTCATGATTCATAAAGGAAACATGGCTAGAAGCCTGTCTTTCTATATGTGGTAAATATTTAGTCTCTTTTATTGTTTTATTTACAATAAAATGTTTTATTTACCTGTTAAACAATCTCAGTTTTCTCATAATAATAATGTTTATTTTTTTAAAGTTGTGTTTCACACAGACAGACTTTGATTGGTCCGTCCTCACAGGTTTATGTAATTACATTTCCACTGGCAACCAAAGAAAATATCTCTTTAGTTTCTAGAAATTCAAACTGTCTACATTTTTATTTCATGTTTCAAAAAATAAACATAAAAAAAGTTCAGTTTCTAATATGACCTGTAGAGGGCGCTCACAGGCGCCGATGAGTTTACATGTCACAAAATTCAAGAATAGCTATAGAAACTGGACAAATAAAGCAACCAGTTCAACATTAACTTGTTTCTGAAAACATTGAGAACCAGAACATCCTGGACTACCAGCAGCATAAAGCATTAGCTTTGTTAAAATAAAGTAGAAGTTAAATCCCTCTTATGGTTTTATATTTAAATGTTTTAATATGTGAGATACCAATCAACTTTTATTTAACCAACCTTCACTCAATTTTAATACAAGCATTTAATAAAAAGTTTTACTTTCCCAGCATGCAGCAGGAAAACTGGACAGAAAACAAATAATTTCCTTCGTCTGTTTTTAATCTGCTGGAGCTTTTAAAGCACTCTGCTAATCATTATACCGTGTTATAGCTGGACATTTATGATCTAATATTCTATGTTTCTCATCGTGTGTATAACTGTGTTTATGATGTGGACCCCAGGAAGATTAGCTGTTGCTATGGTATATTTTCTGATATTTCCAGATATTTTCTGATATTTCCAGATATTTTCTGATATTTCCAGATATTTTCTGATATTTCCAGATTTTTTCTTGATATTTTCTGATATTTCCAGATTTTTCCTGATATTTCCAGATATTTTCTGATATTTCCAGATATTTTCTGATATTTTCAGATGTTTCCATGTTTCCAGAGCAGCAGTTATGTAACAGAAACCTGATCGTGTTTGTCGTCTTTCTGGTTTCTGACAGACGTTGTGGAAAAACTTCTGGCTTTCAGCTCAGCTCTGTGTTTTAACACGCTACCTCTGATCTGCTCCTCGGATTCAACGTCACACTTCAGGAAGATGGTCTTCTCTGCTCCGAACTGCTGCTCCAGGGCCTGCAGGGGGCGCTCTGCTGCAGCCTCATTAATGTCCAGCAGAGCCACCTGCACAGGTCAGAACATGAGAAACACCATCAGTCGGCTGTGAGCAACCTGCAGAGACCAGAACAGGATTCTAATCTTCATATTAACTCTGAGTTTAACAAACTGGATGAGAGCATTAATGTAACATTCTGCTACAAAGAGGTTAAAACTACATTATTCTAATAGTCAGCGCATCTGTCATTTAACCAATTCAGTTTAGTTTATACTAGTGATGGGTAGATGAGGCGTCATGTATCGTTTCACCCATATCAAAACTGTGTCACTGAATACTGACACCTGCTGGACATTAAAAATTCCTACAGGCAACGTAGTGATTTGATGACCTAGTCCAGGAGTGGCCAAAGTCGGTCGGCATCCTGCATGTTTTAGTCTGTCCCTGGTTTAACACACCTGGGTTAAATGATGGCTCATTGACAAGCTGAAAAGGCTGTTACTACAACCAGGGAGAGAACTAAAACGTGCAGGATGCCGGGCCTCCAGGACCCACTTTGGACACCCTGACCTAGTCCATACAATAAGATTTAAGTCTTTGTATTTTATTGAATATTATATATTGTATTATGTCATATCTTATGCAGCGCATATATATATATATCTATACATATATAATAAAATAAAA
>NW_015115879.1:27532-30926 GCF_001443285.1 Poecilia latipinna
AAGGCTGTTACTACAACCAGGGAGAGAACTAAAACGTGCAGGATGCCGGGCCTCCAGGACCCACTTTGGACACCCTGACCTAGTCCATACAATAAGATTTAAGTCTTTGTATTATTGAATATTATATATTCTATTATGTCATATCCAGTTAAAATTTAAATATTTGATATACAGTCAATAAAAAATGTCAACATGTACCATAAAGTGAAAATTTAAGTGAATGTGTTTGGAATGAGGATGCATGGACTGTTTTTTTCCACAGATAAAAAAAAAAAGTTTACAACAATTTAAAATTTAGCCTGTTAAGCTTTTTTTGACAAAACTTCTCCTGCTGTAGAAAAAATGAAGTAAACTACATTTACAGCGAACCCTTGTTTTTCTTAGGGGTTGTGTTCTGAAAATAACCCATGATATGCGAAAACCTTTAGTTTTTACAGTTATTACACAGCATAAATAAATACTCTACATTGAAACCAAATAACAAAACCTGTTTTCAGATCAGCGGATGTGCGTGTGCATCAATCGGGCCTTAATGTGATCTGGAGTCATGTCATTAAATCGTCTCCTCCAAGCTGCCCTGTGAGACTCACAGCTGGATCTGCGGCAGAGCGACGAATCTGAGCCTCCGGTCCGGTTCTGCTGCCTCTGGCCACAGTTTTTTCCAGCTGGCATTCAAAGTTTCAGTTTCCAATCTGTATTAAATACCGTAATGTATTTAATACAGGCACTCAGGTAGAGAAGAAGCGCGGAGACTGTTTTTCCCAATCAAACGGTCAATCAGGACGCAGAACACTGAAAAAAAAAACTGCACAAAAAAATCTGCGAAGCAGCGAAACCGTGAAAGGTGAACCGCGTTATAGCAAGGGTTCACCATATATGAAATAATTTATAAAAAGCAACTGAGTAATTTGTAGAATGGCTGTATATCTGAGTTCATTCTAGGTGTATCTGGGACTTCATTCTCATGCCTGTCCTCATGATGCCTCAGCATTGAAAAGGTGGATTTATTTAAATAAGACAGTTTAGTCAAACATATGCAACATTTAACCTGCAGAACATAATATGAAAGTAAACTAAGAGTCAATGTCAGCTGAATTTGGATTCAGATAGATCAAGTAGAAACTGACAAGAACCGGATGAAACAACGAAATGAAAACAAATTTATTTTCCAATATAAGATCAAAATGTTCCCACACTGGGGAAACCTTTCCTTTGAAGCTGCTCCATAGTGACGCTGTAAAAGATCAAGAATTCGTTTGGCCAATGCCTTTGACAGATTCGTTTCCTTATAAACACAGTTTGGTGATTTAATGTCATTTGGAAACGGTTCCTGCATCACTGGTCCTGGTCACCTGACCTTCTGAAACCACCGACACGTTTTGGTCTGTGGGCTGGACGCATGCGCCAACGCATCGGTGTTGCCGGAACCATCACCAGTTTATACAATATTAAAAAATAAAAATACATAATTTAATTCCTTTTTTGAATAAGAAAATAAACACTTTTTTGCTTAAAAGTCAATAATTTAATTCCTGTAGTGAATATTTGATCATCTGAGCTAAAAATCCTTCAAACATTAACATGCGAAAAGTTTCTGCTGGATTAACGTCAATACAGAGCAGAGATTATCTGGGGATTATTAACTAATCGATAACTGGATGTAAAAGGTGATTGATAGACCAACAGAGTGGGAACCAGGAGAAGCTCAAACTGAAACTGGTCAATAAATAAGCAGTTGCTGTCGTGAATTGAGTTTTCTGTGTTTATTTCCAGGTTTTGTTTCCTGTGAGTCCCTGCCTGTCCTCTCTCCTCCTTCATCGTTCCCAGCTCTGTCTAGTTCCCCTAATTACTTCCTGTGTATTTAAGTCCACCTGTTGTCCTCGTCTAACTGTGAAGTCCTGTCGACTGCAGCTCTCGGTTCAGTCTTAGTGCTGCCAGTGTTGGACCAGTCTCTGCCGTTCGAGCTGTTATTTCATTAAATCTCCACTCATCTTCATCTCCTGGGTCCACTGTGTTCTCTCTCACCTCCACCACACCCCCACTTCATGACAATTACTAAATTTGTGATTATTTCAGGAATGATCTTGATTAATGTGATTGGTTGTAACAAAAAGATGTTTTTATTCTTTTCTTTATTTATTGAAACGTTTCCAGTCGGATCCATAAAACCTCATCTCATCAAACTGAAGATATTCAATAAAAATATTGAGTATTCAGCGCCTGGAATCATAGACTGAATTAATCTGAGTCACATCATTTTGGATTTGAATATAATTTCCCTCTGGGATCAACAAACTCTTTTAATTTGAATTTCTTCGGAGCGTTAGCTTTAGCCGCTGCCCAACATTTGAAACACCATAAAAACAGAAAACATCTTTTATTAAAGCTGCAGAGTGTCACTTTTATAAAAATCTGTTTTTCACATGTCAGTATGATTTGGATAATCAGTGGAAAAAAATCTTAACTGGTTTGTATGATGCAGTTTTAGGGACGTACCAATAAAAAATAAGAATTAAGATAAAAGGGTCATAATATTAATAGAATAAACCTGTAATAATAATAAGTCATAATATTTTGAGAGTTGTAAAATTATGAAAATAATGTAGTAATACTACGACTTTGTTCTGATAATTGTATGTTTAGTTATTTTCTTAGTGTGGCTCTACTGCCACCTGCAAAAACTCACGGCTCAGTCAGAATCAACCAATCAGAGAGAGGGGGAGGATCTTAGTACTGCCAATCATGCGGTGTATGCGCTGCTCACACCCTGCTGTGGTACAGCTAGCAGCTAATTCACTAGCAGTGATGAGCAGCATCAGCAGTAACGCTGCAGTGTGTACTTGAGGATGATTGACAATGCCAAGCCCCGCCTCCTGGCTCTGATTGGTTGTTTCTGACGGACAGATTGATATTTTTCTGGCTCATATTTTTCATAAGAGTTTCAAACTTTCTTCTCTTTAGTTGGAACATTTTGCTAAATGATGTTTTTACGTCTTCTACTAAATATGGCTGTGAAGCAAACAGATGATTTAAACATATTTTTCTGACAACCTGAGACCAACAGGTTAAGGACCATAATTGTGTCTAAATAAAGATGATTGATTGATTGATTGATTGATTGATTAAAGTTAAACGTCAGTAAAACGTCGTTTAACTGGGATTACTTTAGTCAAAAACGCCATTTGACAAGGACTCCAACCTCTAGGTTTTTAGTTGAAACTGGGACTCTAACCCTCTGGGACATTTCCTATCCGCATGAGGATCTGCCCTTATGGGGTCTCCCCAATGAGAGAGGGGCTCTAGAAACACCTCTTCTTTCCTAAGGACTTTTAGTCAAAACAACGTTTGTGGTGCTAAACCGTTCAGTGATTTATAAACTAACAGTATTTTAAAG
>NW_015115879.1:36010-36945 GCF_001443285.1 Poecilia latipinna
TGTAATGCCATTTCGATTATGATACTTGAAGACTATTTGAATATTTTTAGTATGATTACAAAACATTCCTCTGAACATTGTTGGTTTAGTGAAAGAATAAATGGAGGCAAAGTTCAAAAGAAACATCTGAGCAACAAAAACAAAGTCTGAAATATAATAAATGATGCGCAGCCAAACTCTGCTCTTTATTTCTCACGCAGGTCTATTTTTATGTCATTCTAGTTTTTAGCTTCACATTTAAATTATGCAAACACAAACAAATAATTTGCCTCCTTCGTGTGGAAAGTAAATATTAAAAGTGAGTGTCTGAATATTTTGTGGATATTTTGTGAGTCAGGGATCCTCAGGGCCATCCTGAAACTTTTAGATCCATTTTTACTCCAACAGATCAGGATCGGCTCTGACCGGGTGACGAGAGCTGCAGGATGGAGGAGCAGCCCTGATCTGAGTATTATATGCTTATCTGGTTATTTTCTGGTTATTATCTGGTTATTTTCTGGTTATTATCTGGTTATTTTCTGGTTATTATCTGGTTATTTCCTGACCTTGGCTCCGTTCTCCAGCAGGATCTCCGCCAAAGCTCTTCCGATCCCCATGGCCGCTCCGGTCACCACCGCGGTTTTCCCCACCAACGCCATCTCAGTCGGGGTCTACAGCTTCAGGAAGTCTGTACGGTGTTAAAGATCCGCTTCCACAGAATCTGCTTTAACTATCGCCGCCCACGAACTGCCTCCGCCCACAAAAGCCGGACCTGCGGGTCTGAGCCTGCTGAGGCCTGAAACACGGAGTTCCTCTGGTTCAGTTCACCTCAAAGGCATTAAGCTAAATGGAAAACTAACGGCCGATGACAGAAACACTGGAGATGTTTGGATTGTTGCACCATCGTGATTCATTTGGGGTGTAAATCCCCACATGACTCAAATCTTTTCTCTTTT
>NW_015115879.1:42210-47345 GCF_001443285.1 Poecilia latipinna
CTGTTTTCAACAAAAATCAGATTCTTTTGTTGATTTACATCAAATATTACGTTTTTAGTTTATTGTTGAGCAGATAAAGTTATAACAAGAGAAAGGTAGCATAGCTAGCATCAGGTGAAATACGTGTAGCTATAAAGCTTATTATAAGATAAAATCTCTCAGAAATATCAAAAGAGCTAATGAAAAATGTCTTTCATAGTTTATTTTGAAATGAATCCTAATTTAGACCAAATTTCTAGCTAGCTACACACTAACGTAGCCTTGGTAAAATTCTTTGTATTTTGTTTGTTAATTTTGAAATTAAGATTAATTTAGTGTAAACTTGTCGGAAAAAAATAAATTTTCTCAACCTTGACTCAGTTACTCAAATACACCTGAAATAAATTTAACCTTAGCAAGTCACTGGCTAATGTCAGGCTACAGGCTAACGGGTTCTAACAACAGCCATGGTAAGCTAAAAACTCATCTGAATGTTTCTGCTCATTTTCAAATGAAGCTACATTCAGAGTAAATATGAACAGACCCTATCTCACAACCCAAACATTCACTGTAACTTATAAGAGTAAAAACTAGCTAGCTACATTCTGATTAACAGTAGAGATGTCAAACTGATAAAGATCTCTGTATTTTTGGCTTCTTTGTTTATTTAGAGGAAATCTTTCAGGAAGCGAAGACTTTATCACACAACTCTGGTTCAGTTGCTTCATAATAACATTAAAACTAGCTACTAGTTAGCCTAGCTGTAGCCAGCCACTACCAGCATGCTACAAGCTAACAGCATGCCCTCATTAGCTTAAAAAGTGGAACTCAACAGCTTAATATTTCTTTTATCATCAGATCATTTTAACGTCAGAGTTTGTTGTTGGGAACCTGAGGAATTAAAAACATATTTAAAAATGCTGAGAATTTTACTTTTGAAAATCTAAATTAATAAAGAGCAAATAAAACAGCAGAAAAACAAAATGTTTATGCAGATATCCTGGAGTTTTTAAGTCACGGCTGATACAGAAAAAGATTTTCGGGTTTTGTACTGAAAATGAAGCAGAAAGTTATCAGAGCTGATGTTAAATAAATCAGCTCTGATGGGATTTGGAGATTTGCCTGCTTGGTGTGACGGTCAGCTGAGGTCGCAAAGGTCAGCATGTGGACGGCTGTCAGCCTCTTTAGGATCCGAGTGTCTGATGAACGCTGCAGGCAACGTGTGGAGTCAGACGTTATGGCCTGGCTGGTTCTGACCGGAGGTCAGCTCAGCTTTTGCTGTGCTGGTGAACTGATTGTGTTTCGGCTCTATAGAAAAAAAAATCCTGCACTGAACTGGAAAGCGACTCGGTTCTGCTGCAGCTGAGCCGTCCAGGTGGATCAGCCTGCAGCGACTGATCACACTGAACATTATGAGGACAAGAAAACAAAAACTGAGCTCCATAAATCACATGCATGTATTAAAACTCAACTTTAATATGATAGCAGCGGTCTGCATTGGTGAGGATATTGTCTCATAAATGAAGATATGGAAGTGTTTGTATGACAGAACATTGCAGCCTTGCTAAGAAAAATAAAAATAAAACTATGAGAATAAAGTTGAAATAACATGAGGATAAAGTCGTAGTATTTTGAGAATATAGTTTGAATATTGTATTAATAAAATCATATGAAAATAAAGTCTATATAAAAATGTGTTGCACAGTGGTGCAGCTGGTAGAGCTGTTGCCTTGCAGTAAGAAGGTTCTGGGTTCGATTCCCAGCCCAGGGTCTTTCTGCATGGAGTCTCCATGTTCTCCCTGTGCATGCTGGGTTCTCTCCAGGTTCTCCGGTTTCCTCCCACAGTCCAAAAACATGACTGCCAGGTTAACTGGCCTCTCCAAATTCTCCCTAGGTGTGTGTGTGTGTGTGCATGGTTGTGTGTCTCTGTGTTGCCCTGCAACAGAATGGCGACCCGTCCAGGCGACCCGTCCAGGCGACCCGTCCAGGTGACCCCGCCTCTCGCCTGGAATGTTAGCTGGAGAGGCAGCAGCTCCTCCTGACCCCATTAAGGGACGAGGTGTTAGAAAATGGATGGATGGATAAAAATGTGTCAATGTTTTATTAATATAGAGTTAAATTTTACTCTGCAGATTCTTTCTTTTACAGGTTTCTCATGTGAAACTCTCCTCACCTGTGACTCATTCAGACTGAACAGTAACGCATCCTGGCTGCAATGCACCATGGGAGAAAAAGCCTTCTCAGGATCTGTGCTGGCTGATGGCATTTGAAGCTGCAGCTAAACTTCCTCTGAATCCTTCAACACAAACATGGAGACGTTTTCTGTAACTTCATGACCAAACGGACATGAGTTGAAATATTACAAGAGTTTATTTTAGTAATTTCATTCAGAACTAAACAAATATTATAGAGAATATAATATTCTCTACCTTAGATGATCTTATCTAACAGCTGATGACAAACATAATTCAGCTTCTCAAGATAAAATAATCTATAAAAATGGATAAAAATATTTTTATAAACATTTAATGTTATTTTGTGTTGTACTGTGCTATGCTACATTGAGTTATGCGATGCTAAGTTATGCTATGTTGCACTATCTAATGCTATGCTATGAGCTATGTTATGTTATGACATACACGATCATAGGTAAGTATGTAATACACTTTTTTCTTTCACTCAACTTTCTGTTATTATACGTGAAAACAAGTCAACTAAAGCAAGTATAGCATATTTCAAAAGGAAAAGGAGACAGAAATGACAAAAACAGACATCAGAATATAGAAAACAATTTGAGAATAAAGTGCAGCAGTTGTGAAAATAATAGTTTAAAAAGAACAATATTGGAAAGAACATTGAGTCAAATAATAATATGAGAGACTTTTAGAAAACTGAGTTAATGCTGCAGAGGGTGGAAAACCACACTATTATTGTTGTGTCTTTACTCCAACATAGTATAATTAAATAAAGAGATTCATCTCGGTGGTGCAGCATGAACTTTACTGATCTTCACTTGAGTCTCCAATACAACATATCAATGCGCAGGCGAATAACATAGAAGGCAACTCAACAAAAAGGGGAGTGGCTCCGCTAAAGCAAATAGATCCACTACATATATTACAATTATTGTTATTATTATTATTATTATTATTATTACAATGATTCTTGGTGTAAAAGACGTAATAATGACTCTAATGTTCGAAAGCTCATGCTTGCTTAATGTAGTGAAAGGTTCAGTTTCTCACCTCTTTAGTGGCAGCAGATTTCTCTAAAATATGCAGACATGTTTGTTTTAAATACATAACCCATGAAGATAACACTTCTGGTAAACTTGTTTTCGTTCTTGCTAAACATCCAACGCCTTCGCAGAGCTGCGAACAGATGGCTCAGAAAAACACAAAGTCTGACCAGGTATTTATTCTCTAGAGCTTTTTAGCTTTAAGTCAATAAGTCCTTGATATTAGAAGTACTGCTTCACTGGCAGATGTGTCCATACAAGTAAAATAACCTGCTTTTTAAACGAATATTAATAAATTATTGACTTAAAATAAGCTCATATATTTTGCTGAAAGTTATTTGTTTTAATTCAGGTGCTCTGAGATATTTTCAGTGGAAACTTGATAAAAAACTACATGGTAGGATTTTGTGTTTTTACAGTGCAGCTCTTAAAAGTAGCCAGATTGGATCAGGAGAAGCAAATTTGTTGCATGTGCAAACATGGCTGCCATGTTTTTGCAAGAGCTGAGCCAACCTGCGGTCCAAATGTAACAACTGGGTCTTCACCAAGTTTAATTTGATAACCCCAACATTGAGCAAAAGTATTGAATCATCATCTCAATTTTGTTTCCAAGCAGCCAGGCTGCCTATTAATGCCTTAAAGTTTAAGTTCCTGAAGCCTGTTGGAGACCTTTCGACATTTCTGTTTGGCTTTTAATTCAAAGTAAACATAAATAATTGACTTTAGCTTTGATCTTTCCAGTTGCGTAACCAGCCAGACAGACGGGATGATCTCTAAACTCTGAAAACATACCAGCTGCTTGCAGTCCGAACCTGAAACCTCACATTTGAAAAAACACAGAAAGCTCTCTGGAAGTTGGGGTTCCACGCGTGACGAGGCACGTGCAACTTATGTATGGACACGTGTGAAGTTTAAGGAAGGGGGGTCATTTTTGTTTCCCCACCTGATATTTAAAGAGACAGCAGCACAAAGACACAGAAGCTAACTGCTAACTGACATACATGATGCTGCGGGAAAAAGCGTTTTCTCATAGACATAATATAAGCATAGACGCCTCATGGGCCGCTCCGGCGCAGGAAATACGGCGGCCATCTTGGAGCGGTATACCCTCCTACTTTGCTCAACCAAACCAGCAGAAGATGCCTCAGCACTGAGGGATATTGTTGTTCTGATCAATGGATTATTGATGCGAGGGCTCCACAGACAACATTTCACAAGTAAGATGGACATATTATTGTGTATATTTTGTGATTAAAATATTACTTTACTGTATTTATGTCCACCGGCAAGATACCAGCTAATATTAGCTACAGTGATTGGTGTAATACGGGTTCAGCCCCGCTATGAAGGCTAACTGAGATTCTGTACATCTAAAAAATTAATTATTCTCTAACATTGACTTAGATTATCTGACACAAGGGCATATATATGAAATTAAACAATATAACACATATTATAAAACTTATATTATGTGTTATAACATTGACCAGCAACGTTTACACAGGTGGTAAAGACTATTATTTATATTCTTTCACTCTGTCAAAAGTAAGATACATCCCAAATCTTCAGTTTTTGTTTTGAAAGTTTCCTAAAGACACGATGTGAGGAAGAAGTGGGAGATGTCTATAAAGAGAGACGGATTCACTGCAGCACGGCTGAATCTCACATCGGATTTTGGACTCGTCGGCTGAAAAACATATATATATATATATATATATATATATATATATATATATATATATATATATATATATATATATATATAAAAATATATATATATATATATATATATATATATATATATATATATATAAATACATGTTTATATATATATAATTCAGTATTAATCATTATTTATTAGTGTTTGTATAGTTATATAAATATGTATTGATATTACTAAATAATTTATTAAATAAAT
>NW_015115879.1:52357-53700 GCF_001443285.1 Poecilia latipinna
TGAGGTTAGTTTATTTTTTCCCATTGAATAATTGGGGGAAAAATTTAACTACATACTCTGCGAACCAGGGTTGAGTTTTTACCCCTTCATTAATGATATACATTATATCTATCATGGTAATTCAGGGTGAGTTATTTTTTTTAATTCTAAATGAATATCCTTGTTGGACTTTTATTTAAGTGCTATTCTCTTTCAAGACACATTTACCTAACGCCAGGATAATGTACATTATGCAGCAAAGGAAATTAGAAGATCAGACATTTATCCATTATGGAGATGATAAGTTTTGGATGGGCGATGTGCCTCGTACACAGGGAAGAAGCTTTTTGTTATCTAGCTTTGCTAGCAAAGTCGTTAGCTAGCAGCTAGCTAATAGCACAACAACAGCAGCCTAATGTCTGTATGATAAAAATCCTGAATCGATAGAGAAGAACAGTTTCTCCTCCCCTCAGTAGTTCTTCAGAGAAAGGCAGACAGAGGCCTGTCAGTGTCTGTTGTATTTCATTACCTCTCTGCTTAAACCGCGACTCCGAGCTGAAGCAGAAACAATACTTCAACGTTTTCCGTCATCTGACAAGTAGCAAGTCTACTTCACTTTATTCACCAAAAACGTTTTTTTTATATATATAATTCACCAAAAACTATTNAAGACTTTGGTGCGAAGCTTGGAGGGCACTACCACACGTGATCCACACATCAAGGTTCCCTGGCAGACTGACAGCTGATCACGTCTTGCTGAAAACTCAGGGAAGCATGGATTCCCATGGGCAGGCCAGCCTTGTACTGTGATGTTGTACACCTTGGAAAGTGTTGAGTCATTCCGTGTTTCTTTTCGTATCATGGTTTTTGTAACTGGCAGCTAGTCTACCAGTGTTGTGTGGAACATTTCTGCCGAGTCACCTTTTGATGGTGGTTTCTCCACAAATGTTGACAGTGGGAGGCGTGACAAACCATTAGCTTTGCAGTGTTGTTTAGGCCCCTTGAACTCAATGTCATATGAGTGTGCTCCTAAGAACAGGGCCTATCACTGTAGTCGCGCAGCTGACATCACTGGGACTCCTTTTCGTGGGTTGAATATTGACACTAGGGGCTGATGATCTGTCACTAAAGTAAACCTTCGACCATAAAGGTAATGATGAAACTTTTTGATACCCCAGACTAGACTAAGGGCTTCCCTGTCTATCTGTGCATAATTGCGCTCAGCACTAGACAGCGACCTTGAAGCGAATGCAATTGGGCGTTCAAGTCCATTATCCATCGTGTGCGACAGGACTGCGCCCGTCTCCAACATAGTATATTTAAAAGAAGGATTCAACTCATATATATTTTCCATGTTATAAGTA
>NW_015115880.1:0-8761 GCF_001443285.1 Poecilia latipinna
CGGGGCTATCAGCTGACGTTAAGCTGGGCTCTGACACACACACACACCCTTTTTGGTCTTGATTTTACACATCAGTACCGGTTCCTGCTGTCTTTAAATCTGTCCCTCATTTCTTATTCTTTAATTTGTGATCAGTTGTTTTGCTTATGTTTCCTAAAAAAAGTTTGGATTATTACATCAACAGGAAGGTTTTGGAGAATATGAAATTTTATGGAAGTATTTCTAAGTTCTTGGTAAGGATGAAAAAAAGGATTTATACATAACTTATTGTATTAAAGTATCTTTTTTCCCTTTTTTATTTCTTTTAAACAAATGAAAAAGGATTTAGATTCTTCTAATTCTGTTTTATCCCTTGTTTCCTTTTTCTAATAGAAATTATTTTATTTATTTTTTCTCTTGTGTGCTTATTCTCAAAAAAAAAAACTGCAAATGTTTAAAGCTGGATGTGGGAGAGTTTGTGGTTCTTGTCAACAGAATGTGAAATGTGAATGCCCTGCAGGTTTTAGCTTTATGTAACTTTCTTCATTTAAACCATTTTTGTGAAGGTCAAACACAGCTTGCCTCCCTTCCTCAAATCGTTTACCCATACAGCTTTTTCAACTATGAATGATAAAACATTTGGTAATCATGAAGGAGTAATTGAGACATGTTTTCCAAAATCCACATGACTGCATATGCAAAAAGGCAAATTCTGTAGTTAATACGACTAAGCAAAAGATTCAGTCCGTTTTTGACCTTCGAAGTGAAAAGTTAACACAGGTAGTGGCAGAAAGCTGAAAATCAATAAATCATATGTTCACAGAAGGTTTAACTTTAGGGCTAGAGTTTCCATAGATACTGCGTTTAAAAAATGTGTTTAAAAAACACATTTTGTTTCCATTTATCAGGTGTGTCAGAAGCTGTTTTGCATGCAAAAGGATAATAATCCAGCTGGCAGCAGTAGAAACCACAGCGTGGGAGGTGAAGCAACTATTCTAGCATAATCACACCAACCAGAAGCAGTTTGGAACAGATTTTGGCCATTATCATGTAACAAAAAGTTTGAATAGCTTATATTGTACACATCTTGTTTCTTTTAACCACTGATGGCTTATGCATGGGAAGAAGATAAACCAATGAGGCTTTGGGCAACATTCTGCTGTGATTTGTAAACATTGATGTCCGCCCTGTCAGGCAAATGATAAAAGATCTTCATGCTATCTTTCAGTCCTTCCACTCTACGTAGAAGGCAGGTATGTGTTCTTTCGGTCATATTGTATAATGTGAGGGAGCCAAACTAAGTTTGCTGTTTCTGAAACTAATCTGATGGCCCACTCTGTGATATGGCAATGTGTATTTGAATGTATGATTACTTAATGTGCTCCAATCACGAAAGACAGATTATAATCGTAAATGTGAATTGTGTCATCAGATTTGTTAACCAACAATCTGTCCAATTATGAACAGGTATTAAGAGTTAAAGACCTTCAAAACCACATCGGAGAGATGAGTCTCCTGGAGTCAAGCCCTTTATCACGAAGATAGGATGGAAAAAACACATCCGGGTCTGTGAACACCCGTTGACATGAATTCCCAGCAATTAACCTGCCTGAATTTCTGCCTGAATTTCTGCCTGGGGTATTCGTCAGTGTTCCTAATTAGCATTTAAATCGCACAGAACTTTTTCTTCCCTTTTGGAAGAAAAAGTTGTGATTGGCTAGATCTATTGCTGTGTAAAATTTGCCACCACTGATCTCTTTGAATAGTTATTATGCAGGTCTGTGAAACCCTCCACCCCTCAGGGAGTTCACACCTTCTCAACTTCTTCACACCTTCTCAACTTCCAAAACAAAAATAAAAAAACAAAAAAAAACACAAACAATAAAAGAGATTATTGAACTTTAATTTTCACTCTATTCACAAATCATTTGTTAAAAGAAAAATCTGGCAACATATCTGAGCATATCTAGATGTAATCTTCTCTATAAATTGTGTACAACACCCAATCACAGATGGTAGATTATTGGTTTAATTATTTCCAGCTTTAGCTAAGATAAAGATCTTTATTAGCCAGGCTTTAAAGAACGTCTGGGCAGCTTTGTTTGATAGAACCAGACTACTTATGTTCTCTCTGAGCATGATGGAAGATAAAAACAATAGCTAAGAGGCGGACATTTGGTACTCCAGTATTTTTTAACCACCTAAAAATACTGATTGAATATTTAGCATTAGTAAATTCAAGAATCTAAGCATCTACAAATAAATTTGCATACATATGTCTTTCCTTAATTAATTTATCAGAACTTTTCAGAGCATCCAAATGAACTTTTATTAAGACGATTTTTTCTAATCGTTTCAAATACCCATAGAGGTTATGGAGAGGCTCAAATGTTCGCTACATCAAATCCACTTTCTGAGAGAGTGCATCCAGATGCATGCAGATGAATTTTGAGTCGTAATAAAGGAAATTCCAGATGAATTTAATGCAGTGCAGCTTTTCTGTTTTGCAGCAGGTGAAAGAGGCAACATGACCATCGGCTCTAACCACAGCATCACATGTATGCAGACTGGAACAGGAGGTGTTGTCAGACTTAACAGAAGAAAGCTCATTGTATGATAAATATGGGTAATTTGAAGTCACAGTAATCACAGGGGTCCTATCAAGCCAATAACCAAGTTTACAGCCAATGTCTTCCACCACAGTGTGAGCAATTTTCTCTACAGAAACCTATTTTACTCATGGAGAGGAGGGAATTGGTGGGTGCTGAAGGCAAAATTTCCCAGGAGAGCCGGGACATATTGTGAAAATCACTTGTACTGAAATGCATCCAACATATTGTCACTCAGAGGAGGGTGAATAGGGGAACAATACTGTGTGCACTCAAAGGAACAAATACGCTTCAAGGTTGGGTGGGCCAGCATTCTGCTAGACTGGGGTTAGAGATATTACTTTACAAAGTCCTGCAGTTTGATGTGCAAACTTTAAGGTAGTAAAAGGATATTGGCTCCAGTCTTTAGTCACTGAAGGATAGATTTAATCCTTATGTTATGAAGTCAACATGAAGAATTTGAGCACTTACAAGGCCAACAATCTGAATAGTGATTTAGTGATTTTTTCTTATTTTCTTTTAAAATAAGATCACAAATCTGTGAATCAGGACCAAGGAAACATCTGGAAGTTGCAGGTCACGTGTCTTAAGGGTTAAAAACCAGGCGGCACCATGATCCTCTAACTGCTTTCTGACATCATCTTCATATGACTGGCAACATCCGGTTGCTAATCATGTGACTCAAAAAATGTATTTCCACTGTGATTTTTGTGAAATGAACACATTTTGATATGGACAAAAAAAAACAACAAAAAAAACACATCTTTACACAAAGCTTTTAATCAAAAAACAGGAGATTTAATTTTTTTAGTTGCAGGGTTTCTATTAATTTGCTTTCAAAATATCAAATTGCACAATAATTTGGTCTCCAAACATTACTTGAAATAGCATCAAACAGTTCAACGGGATACATCGCCGTAAAATGAAACCCTATAAGCTTTATGAAGAAAACAGATGAAACCTAATTTGAGCCTTGCAGAACACAAATTAGGCATAGTCGATTTTGTTTGTAGTTTAAATGCATTGAATAATTATCAACTCATTAGGTTTCAGTTTATATTATGTGCTGATCTGCAGATAAAAATGTTGTGACTATTACTGCGTCACTGATGTCTTTCAATTACTTGGAGGAAGCATTTTTTATAGCACAAGTGTCAGACTGCAGTCCAGAAGGGCCAATGTCCTTCAGCATTCAGATCCATCTCTGCTGAATAAAATAATTCGGTTATTAGCTGTAGAGTCCAAAAATCAACGAAAAACAACCCAGGGTGGGCGGAGGAAGGGCAAGAGTCCACGGGGAACAAAAACAGAATCACTCAAAAAAAAAAACAAAAAAAGCACGGTCAGGGCGGGACCTGCAGTGGACAGTCCGGCGGGCGACGCCGGCGCAGGAAGCGGAATCCCGGAGGCGGGTCGGCGGGCGACGCCGCAACCGCAACAGGCGAACCCTCGAAGGCTCTGGAGGGCCGGCAGGAAGCTCGAAGGAACACTGGGAAGCTGAGGCTCGTCGGCAAACTCCGGGGGTGGAGCCACGGGGAACTCTGGAGGCTGCTCACCGGGGGTGGAGCCACGGGGAACTCTGGGGGCGGAGACAGACGCTGCCTCGGTGCGGGACCGGATGCAGCGGGGCCCAGGGGCTGGGACCTCCGGCCGCTCAGGGCAGCGGTAACGGCGGGGCCCCACTCCGGGCGATCCCCACAGCAGAGCCCCGCCGCAGAACTCTTCCAGCGGGACTGCTCCAAAGCACCACCACGGGCTCCACCGTCGAAGCTGCATCATGGTCTCCTACCTTCGTGGTCGGATCCTACTGTCATGATTTGGGAGGGTAATCAAAGAAACGAGACACAACTGGGATCAATCAACAGCGAAGACAGAGACTCACAAGGGAACAGGCTAATAAACAGAAAAACCTCAAAATAAATACACAGAAAACACAGATCACAACACCAACAAAGCATTAAATCAGGCTTTTATACTATTTAATATATTGGCCTGCCATAGGGTGGATGTACAGCGGTCTGTGAAGCTACCTTATAAAAACAATTTAAAAAGCTCTCTGCGCAAATGAAACATTAGGCTGCAAAGTTTAAATTATTGCAGGCAGGGCATTAATGGAGGCCCATCTATCATTTTGGTGTGAGCTTCCTGAGCTCTGCAACAAGCATCAAGATTTGTTAAAGACAGAATGTACTTCCATTCTAACTCACAAACCGGTGACCTAAAGCATCTTTTTTTGGCACTTATTTTTACGTTTTTTTTTTGTTTTTTTTTTACCACAGGACAGACAAACTGACATGTCCTTTAGAAAAATAGGAGATATTATCTCAGTTCAAAAGTTACATTTCCTGTTTCTAGGAGGTTAAGTCTGGTCTCCACCTGTGATGTTGTACTAACCCAGACTTTAAAAGTCATGTTTGATTTGAGTTTATGATTTGGACTTAAAAAAAAATAAAATATGTATTTAATTTTTTGAATACACTACATGTTAAAGAAAAGAAAAAGATAAAATGACAATGATAACAGAAATAATTAAAAACAGCCACATGAAACTTAGTGAGTTAACTTAGCTAATGTGTATTCGTCTACACAGCGTATTTGGACAGATACCAGTTAATTTAATTGAAAAATAATGAGTGCTTTACTTTGGCTAGACGCCAGCTGCCTCACTGCCAAGCTTGCCAGATAAATATCAAACTTAATGTCTCAGAGAAATTCCCTTTTTAAATTCCCCTCCCTGGTTGTCACTGATGTAATTTGTCACATTAAAATATGAAATTCAACAAGCTCTATAAGCAGATGGCCGGGATATCGGGTCAAGTTTTGAGTGGCCATTTGAAAATGATAAAGAAATATGTATTCCCATATAGGTTTATATAAAGCCAATTAAAATAACATTAGTTTTCAGGCTTCAATGTGTCAACCGTTGCAGTGCTGAATTTTTAAAAGTAGGATATCCGCTACAAAAAATTTGTAAAGCCTCCATTGGGTCTTCGCAAAAGTACTAAATTGAATGTTTCTAACTGTATTTTCTTGTTTTACAAAGTACCAAACATTCAAGTTTTCTCTTCTGCTTGTTATTGTCACAAGATACCTGCTGTGGGGAAACTTTTTTTTTTCCTTTTTTTGTTCTTTCCTCTGTCCTTTGCAGGCCTGCTGTGTTTGTGGAGAGATTGTGTATTTAGATTGTGGTGTGAGGACGAGTGTAACCTGAAGAAAGAGTGCAAATTGTTCACACCTGCTGAATTTGATGACCATGCTAGTGCTGCTAACAGCTTTATGAATCACACGCTGAGATGGAGACACAAGGGATGTGTAAAATACTGTGTGTAGCAAAGTCTTGGTGGACAGCAGCCACTGTGATAATGGTAAAAAACGAGTGACAGGAAGACAATTTACCCCAGTAGACTGCTGTTAGCTTTTAGTGGAATCAGTGTGAGCAGAAAATATGTGGTTTAAAGAAACTCTAAATAACTGGAGAGAAATTCACTCATTTTATTTTTATTTCTATTAATGGTTATATGAAACAATAACCTAATAACTATTAGGTTTATATGCCATTGCTGTTACAACTCTCTAGTTGTGTTCAGACTTCTCTGTCAATCACTTTTAACATATTAAAATTACAAGCAAAAGGCCAAGGTTGTGGAAAAATCTTTCTCGTTTTATAGGTTTTGTGTTTGTATTTTATGCAAATCTTTTAAAGTGAGTTTTCCTGCTTCAGGATGAGGACAAAATGGCTTAATTTTGACATTTTTACCATTAGATACATTTGTCTAATTAATCTAGGTAAGCAAATTAACCTAAATTTAATGAATGTTGATCCTTATGTTACTGGACTTTCCTCAGAAGCAAATGTGAAAAATATCAACTAACTTTTGTTGTTGTTGCCAGTGTTGGTAGTAGTCTTGTAGTCTTTACAAAAAAAAAGAAAAAAAAAAAAAAAAAAAAACATTTTTCCTCAATCATTGGCACTTAAAACTGTTTTTTGTAGCTGTGTGCCAAAGTTCTTTGCTGGTGATTTGAAAGTCAGCTGAATCTGATGTTTCTCACCTACAAGACAGAAAGCATCAAGATACTCAAAATGGATCTTTAGAACAAAACATTTAAGGCACTTTACAGATAAAGATAACTTCAAATAACAAAGATTCATCTACAAAAGTCCAAAGAGTAAAACAAATATTATATATCAGACACATCATTACCTGTTAAGCATCTGCTTGAAACATGTCTAATTTTGAAAAGAAAAACATTATCTAAACTGTTTCAAAAGTGAGAGGTCAAATGAAAGTACATTAGTAAATGAATGAAAGCCACTGGCAGCAGCAGCCATCTGGCTACCATTAGAGTCTGCAGGCTATTGTCTGGATGTGAACACTGACTCAGCTGGATGCAGGCGAGCAGAGGTAAGCAGGACCTCCAGGCAAGGTCACCTGTGGGTCCAGATGAGCCGGTCCGACTCCTCATCTCAAACACGCACACCAACACAGATGGCTTAATGGAACCCCGAAGCTCCTGTTGATCCAGCTCCGGATTATTCTTATCATTCCAAAAAGGTGATGATATAGATTTTTTTCAGGGTTTGGCTTAGAGTGTTTACGTGTCTGACTGATGTCTATCTCAACATGCAGCGTTTTGCCTGTCAGTCAGCTCCAGGCAGCAGAGCAAACATCAAAAGAGTCAAATTTAAAAGTTGAAATATTTTGCATTTATTAGTATTGCAGAGAATTCATCTGCATTTTAGCGTTCAGGATCAGCTTAGTGAAGGTGTTTATGGAGTTGTTTGCAACACAACACTCAGCATCTGTAGGCTAATTATAGCTTTAGGCTAAAATTCCTTTCTATTCTTCTGATCATTATTTGATCAAACATTCCACTGTCATCAATTTTACCAAATTTGCTGAATTTTCTAAGTTTTGTTGATAATTAGTTGTAAAGTGAAAAGACTACAGAACTATACAAGTAATGAAAAATAGCCAAACAGACATCGCAACACTGTGTGTTGAGGAAAACAAGAGAAAGCACAATAATTACCGGAAAAATACTTCAACAAGACAATAACTGAGACAATAACTGAAAATAATGAGGTGAACTCTGACCATATTATTGTTCCACTTTCATTATTTATTCAGCTATTCACCAGTGTGCTGTTATAACAGGTCTGAATAAAAATGAAATCTGGTCTCTCATTAAACATGATAAGGGGGAAGCTGGTACATTCCAAAGTTTCCATTTACTGTAACATTTTGTTCCACATGTGCAGCAAAAAGCATTTTATGTTCAGGCTTCTACTGATCAGAGCTGCCCTGACCTTATTAAGAAAACAGACTATTCTACCTCCAGTTGATCAGGCTGGTTTAGAGTAATAGTTCTGTTTGCCAATTATTTTCAACATGTAAACATTATTAACAGTTACCCACAAAATGTCATAAAACTGAGTTATTTCCAGAGGTACAAGCTGCAGGGAAGACAATTACTTTTCATCAACTTTCTGAAAAAAAAACACCAAATAAATTATTAACAATAAATTATTTATCTTCTCACCAAGGTTACTATAACTAACAAAAATGTTTTCTCAGTTTCCATTTATTTCTTTAGTTTTAATTGGCTTAATTAAAAAAACATGGCAATTAATGGGGAACATTTATAACTAATTGGAACTGTGCTGTGTATTTATAACACTAAAATACACAGAAATTATAGCTGTAGTATCCTTCATTTTCTTGTTTATGATTCTATTTATTAGTCTTTCCAACTGATGTGAAATTATTTTTTTTCCCCAACTCAAGCAGTCTGTGTCAGCTGTCGGCAAATTACGGCACTCCGGTCAGTCGGATGTTCAACAATAACTGAATACAGGTTTTTTGCAATTGGTCTCTTTTCATTAACCAATAATTCCATACATAGTTACAACACAATACTTTGTAATATTAAAAATGTATAACTTCTACTATAACTAATAAAAACTAAGTTAACAATAAGCAACTATTAATAACCCATAAAAACTAGCAAACACTCTGAAAGCTAAATAAAACTACCTCAAGTAGACAAAAACTCACTACAAAATAAAACGATAATGAACAACTCCAAACTTTTATAACCCTGCTTCTCACATATTCCGGAATTTTTCAAAGAACAGTCATATATTTGCTTTTTTTTTTTTTTTTTTTTTTTTT
>NW_015115880.1:11853-47068 GCF_001443285.1 Poecilia latipinna
TCCCAATTTCCGGAATTTTTCAAAAAAAAGGCATTTTTTTTCTTTTTTTTTTTTTTTTTTTTGTTAGTTTTTTTGGTAACACTTTATTTGAAGGGGGGTGAATAAGACTGTCATGACAAAATGTCTTTGTTATGACAACTTGACATTAACCAAGAAATCATTACTGATATAAATTTGTTATAAAAGTATTACTGATTGCACTTTAAAAATTAGGTAACTTTATGTTATTAAAGGTAAAGTTTAAACAGTATCGAGTTCTTGGTTAATGTCAAGTTGTCATAACAAAGACATTTTGAATAATGTCAACTTTGTATTAAAAGTGTCATAATTTACCGAATGACGCTTTATGACAACAGTCATAAATATTAATGAAGGCTTATTCATGTTCATAACAGGTGTTATGTCATGTTTATGACAGTGTCATGACAGTCTTATTCACCCCCCTTCAAATAAAGTGTTACCGTTTTTTTTTTTTTTTATACTTATATGCATATTCCTAAATCCTGGTTTCATCATGTCATCTGGGTTTGCGCTACCTTCTCCACAGATAAACAACCCTGCTAGATGGCAGAGACTTAAAGCCGCTGTCTGCCTTCATGGAGGGATGTATTTGTGGAAGCAGTAAAGCACTGAACTGCGTGACGTTGGTGTCACGGTGAGGCGGGAGGCGCTTGTTAACCTGCCGTGATGAACAGCTGTCATTTGTCCGGCAGCAGACTGTGAAGCTCTGCCAGAGTTTCGCTCCAGGAGAGGTGTAAAAAAACGGCTCCAGACAGCTCTGAATAGTGCAGAAGGTCAGATTTATTTCAAGCATACATCACATTTACAAGCACCCAACAGAAGTGGAGCTTGAACAGCCTTCAGCTTTTCTGTGCACGGAGGATTTATTATTTTTTATAAATTACATGTTCTAACTGAAACCTAAATTATTAAGTTTTTGTTGTTTTTTTAACTGAAGAGAGTTTGTACAATTATATTGCTTTTATAAAATAAAGTCTAATTCTTTTTATTAATCTAGGGAGTAGGAACCTCTGGAAGAAGCATGTATCCAATCAATGTTGGAACAATAAAGAGTTAGAGTCATGTTTTATTTAAAGAACAGGGATCAATCAATGTCTGACCTTCATAACAAGAGGGTGGAGGCGTTTAGACAAGTTTTTTTATTATTATAATAAAACCATCTACAAAGATGTTGGACTGCAGTAATCAACAGTATGGCAAATTGTGTGCAAATTAGGGAAATTCAAGTCTCTCTCTGTTCCCGGAGGAGAGGTTAATCAACAAAAATCACTGGAGCACGAATGTGTACTGGCTTGTGAGTTACAAAGAGTCCAGGTTAACATCTAATCAAGCAAAAGGTCTCTGCCACTGAGGCTAAATGCTAATGCTCACGGGTCAACCATCAGAAGATGCAACCAAGTTTATTTGTACAGCACATTTCAGCAACAAGGCGATTCAAACAGATTTACATGATGAAAACATAAAACAAGCAACAAACATGTTACCACTGCAGAGGTAAAAGGAAACGAACAAAAAGCTGGAAAAATCTCCAAATCTAAACTTTTATCTTTTGGAAAAGCAAAAATAACACACATTAGGACAAGATTATGAAACAAGTGGTGGATCAATTAGGCTCAATCAAGGTCAAAACAATTTAGCAATATTTCATCAAAAATAACATTAGGACATATTTAGAAAATATCTGCGAGATTGTGTACTGATGAATGATTTTAGATCTTTATTTGTATTTCACAAACTTATAAAATGTTAAATGTTGTACAACAGCTATAGAAGTGACAACAAATCTCCCATCTTTTTATCCCTATTAATTAAACTAAACATTTTCCAGCAGTCCTTGCTATTACCCTAAATGTAAAGGTGCATATAATAAAGCACACTAAAGCCTTGCCTTTCTCCTGCAGGAAAACAGTGGAGCTTCTCTCATTTGACCTCATTCGTCAATATGATTGATTTGCCACCACAAAGCTCATTATTGCAGGCATAGTGAGGATCAACGCACAGCTTTTCTTTACTGCAGGACTCCAGGTTTAAAATCAGAGAGAACCAAAAAAAAAAGAGGAAAAAATGCTTTCGAGATGACCTTCTCTTTAAAAAGGAAAATATGTTCCTTTATAAATAATCTGGACTGA
Source organism: Poecilia latipinna (assembly GCF_001443285.1). Lineage (NCBI taxonomy): Eukaryota > Metazoa > Chordata > Actinopteri > Cyprinodontiformes > Poeciliidae > Poecilia > Poecilia latipinna. The sequence goes on from NW_015115880.1 coordinate 14,004, forward strand.
ATATGATTACAAAAGCAACCAAAATCCAAAGAAAATTAGCCTGGACTAATATTGATTGAGCCCACTTTAAAAGATTGTATGAAAGTCTGACTGGTTGGAAGGAAAGAACAAGAAAGGTAGAGAGAGATCAGGGTTTTTGAGCTGTAATGAGCACTATATTAAGTCATGGATACTCTAACAGCTGTAATTCAGCATTACGGGTGGCACTTTGTGGCATTTGGTTGTTGAACTCATACATTATTTCTCAACTTATGTGTTAATGGCTCTATTCATGCAGCTGAGCCACGTGTTAATGACAGATGGTGCTGGAGTTTAAAGTGATTTCTTCCCACCAACATTTAGATTAACAGTCAGGTAATGACAGCTCTTTGCATTACATACATCTTTCAAAGTGATGTAAGATAGCTGATTATTTTTTCTTGCAAATCAGTGGTGTACGGCACAAAACACAACCTCTCAAATTATACTTCACTCTAGTCTGTAGTCGCTTCATAAAGCAAATAGAAGCAACACTATGAGGGAAATATGTTGAAATTAAATGTAATATAAAATAAATCCCTATGAATCATTTGTATGTCATATTTTTCTATACTCAACATTTTATTTTTATGTGCAACTTGAAGAAAGATGACTGATAATTCATAAAACCGGATCTAATTATATGTGATTCACCCTTGGGATGGCGTTTTGATGAATGGCAGTGAAGAGCGAGAAGGAAACACATTTATGAAGGTAAAACACACAGAGGCTATTACCTCGTTTCATCTGTCAACACAACATCCACAGACAACGCCCGACGGTAATAAATTGGAATAAAAACCAAAACCTTGAGGGGAAAAATGCCCAAATATATCATGGAAGTCACACTTTGTCATTTAATTAGCAAGCAAAAAGTTGGTGGGAATAAAAACACCTGCTGCACCATCCATCATGGAAACACGCCACCATTATCCATGATAAGTCTCTGCAGAACGTGGAAACAATGAGTCGCAATTCATTCATGGCCAAACCGCCACCTGCTTTTGTTCAGCTTCCACACCCAAGGCAAGGTAAAGGTTGAATCGCCATTTCCTGTTTGCCATTTTGTGGACATGTATGATGGAAATGTCAGAACGCTGAGAGTCACGCTCCAACCGCGAACCCAGCAGGCAGACAGAAGTGAACTTTGTCACAGTGTGTTGTTTATAAAACCATAAATGCCTCTAGTGCCCAAAGTGACTCTCTTCTCCTCAGAACATGACAACACTGCACTATGCTGATTAAAACAACGAGTTTAATAGAGAAATGTCACGACTTGCATAAATAGACATCTTAGTTGGTATTTGACAAAGAGGCATTTTATGTCATCATCCACAAAAGGTCATTGCTGAAGAACTATGATTATTCACAAAGTGCATTGTTAATGGAAAGATCAATAATTCCTTAATATTGATCAAAACGTTCCAGTTCCACTGGTAGATTATTTCATTTATAACATGGGGAAAATGACTGGTTATAAGTGAAATAATGTGCCTGTGGCACTAGTGCTACTTTATCAATATTATGGAATTATTTACATAAAGCCAACTGCTATGTCTTGAATAATTACTTGCAAGTTAGTTTTATCTTATTTGAAGTGAGCTAAGATATTTGCACTAGAAACTAAACATAACATACTTGGTAGGATTTTGTGCTTTTGCAGTGCAGGGAGTGGACTGCAGCTGGAGTTAGAGTTTCAATATTCTCCACATACAGATGAATCCAGGAACTGGGTTACAGACGACATATTGCTTTTCTAAACCAGAGATATCAGAAGCGTCTTACCTGGATGAAGAGAATGGACCTCTGCTCTGTTGTTAAAAGTCCTCCTTTGATATGAATGTAAATTATTGCATTATAAGGCCTAAAAGGCAGGAGGAAAAGAGAAGCACCAAACTAACGTTTCACTGAGCTCCAGTGAAGTTCAGAGACATCAGAGCCAACAACCCAAAGACTACCACTAAGTCAACCTGTGCTTTCTTAACACCTCATCAGAGCCACAGGCTGATGGTCTTCATGCCACACCACATTACAGCTGCAGTTCATCCAAAAGGAGAGATGATCAAGTACTGAGAGCATATATTGTAAATGTGCATATTGTTCAGTCGGCTGAAATGTCAGTTTTAAACTTCCTTTTTGATTAAACTTGCCTTGTAAAAAATGTATGTTCTGTGTATCTACAGAACAAACATTTCTGTATGTTCTGTAGATACATACAGAAATGTATGTATCTACAGATACATACATACATTTCAGCCACATGAAACTATCTGATTCCATGTGGCTGAAATCAGATAGTTACACAGAATGTAAAAATCTATTTTTTCTCACTGTTTGACGTTAAATGCTCTGCGATTCTGGATGGACTTCAGTGAAATCATTGAATATTCTATCAGACGTATTATCTATTGATATTGAACATGTGTCTATTGCACCATGTAAAAGTGGCGGCATAATGACAAAGTGTAGAATTTGAAGGTGTCTGTAATGTTGGGGCTACATCTCTTTAAATGACAGAACTACAGGTTAAATTGCGAATAAGTTGAAGAACAGAAGAATTCCTCCTCTCTCCTCACTCCTGGCTCCAAAGGAAAACTTCTACGACCAAATGAATGAATCACAGTGGAGGGAGAAAACAACGTGAGAGTCATGTTGAATCAGAGCCGTCAGAGAGCCTGTGCAGCCTCTGCTCTTCCAGAACAATAGAGAGTGAATATAAATCACATGCAGAAGTAAACATATGACAGTACAGATAACCGTGACGAAGCAGGAGGAGGCGGGAGGAGGCCTGGTTGGAAATGTCATTCCAGCGAAGGCGACGGTTCAGCTCCCCTGCCTCTTTAAGTGCCATATCTCTCAGAGAAGCTGACAGCAGAGGCCTGCCTGCTGGAGCACAGCAGCGATCCATGGCTGGATTCTGCAAACATAAAGAAAAGCTAATAGGTCGGCTGGTGTGTGCTGTTCTCCCTTGGCATACACACCCTACCAACCACCGGAGAAAATGACTCAAATCTGATTTCCTCCCATCTATGTTTATGTCAGTGAGAAATCTTTGTATCTTTGTAGTGCAAATGTAGATAATGTAATATATGGTGTGAAGATTCTTGAACCAACTGAAACGTGGACGTGTGAAAATTAAAGGTCTTTTGGAGTGATGGGAGTTCTTCAGCATGGTTTAATAAGGCATCGTGGGATTTGTTAGGGTGCATGAATGGATGGACTGTGACTTCCAACAATCTTCTCTTTATTTGGAAATGTATCATTTTGTATTTGACCAAACTAGAACATTCAAGAAACTTAGAGAAAAATTGAGGTGTACTATTAGAAAGCTTTTTTTTAATTCCCCATTAAATGGTGTCACATTTGGACAACAAATATTTTTGTTGTCGAACAATGGAGATTTTTTACTTTTAAAAACTCTCAGCTCATAACAGTGAAGAGAATTTAAGAACAAAAAAAAAACTTTTGCTGTTAACGAAACAGACCAACTTAAAAACAATGCCCAAAGTTCAAACGGTTACTTGTTGAATTTATTTGTTGTTTTTTATACTTTATACATATAGATTTTCATATCTTTCAGTTTTCTTTCTCAAACCCTTTATGCAGTTCTTTTTTATTGTGAACAATGCACTATGTTTCATAAGAAATGCATTTGAGTATTTAAGTCTACTATGTAGTCATAAGCTTAAAAGAATAAGACTTTAGGAGAAACATCAGACAAAGACATTCAATGATTTTCTCAGGCTTTGTTAGAAAATCACATTTGGCGTCTAATTTTTGGATCCCATCTATTTGATAACTCTATACCCTAGGTGTATTTGTATGTTTAACAGCAGCTTGGAAAGCTGCATTCATCCCAGCAGTCAATTTTCATTTCTACTTGAAAAGAAGAAGAAAGGATAAAAAAAAGCCAGCAGGAGGGTGATCCGAGAGTATTAAGAGCTCATGAATAACTGTCTCTGCCAACGGGCAGAGATTACCAGATAATGTTTTCATGTACTATCAGTGAGAGCCTCACTTTCATTGAGCATAGGGCTCAACTTCAACAGAGTGTCTCTATTGTAGCTTGGAGGCAAAAGTTCCCCAAGCCCACGCTGAAGAAACTGAATTTTTAGCTGTTCTGCAGAGACAAGCGCAGGGTGTAATAAGCCTTCTCTGTTTTATTCTGTTCCAGCTGCAGGAAACAGAAACACAAACTACAGAGAGACAGAGGGGGACAAAACAAGATGTGCACTGACAGCAGAAAACAGTCTGGAGCACAGCAGCATAATGCCAGAAATTTAAAAACTGGAGGCAAATGTGTGAAAAACAAGGCATGAAAATGAGTTTTCCAGAGTAACAAGCTTGCATCTCACTTACTTAAGCACAGAGGGAGAACATATGGTTGCTTTTCCTAATGCATTTATATTAGTTCTAAGCAGTTTGTTTGAGTCCTGCTTGTTTTGAAATGGATAAATGCCAAATGCTACTGGATATTCATGAGGAGAAATTCCAAAGAAAGCAGAGAAAACAAGAAGTTGAATTTTAGTTTCGCTAAATTAGACAGGAGGAACACTTCATCATCTTCATTCATGTTAGGAGAATATTTTGCACACATGGACAGAATTTTCTTGCCCTTTAGCAAACCTCCAGATAACAGCCTGCAGTGGTTATTGAGCAGCATCACAGGGGCCTGTTCATGCTGTGTAATAGGATAGGAACGTGGGAAGTTTCAGACCCAAACTTTAACAGGACTCTATAAGCACCTATCACTACTGGTGTGGCTTAGATTTCTACTTAATCTCTCTGAGTTTATTCTTTATACAGTAATCTTTTGGCTCAGTTTTCACAGCAAGTCTTACAGTGTATGCCTCTTCTGATTTTGCACATCTAAAGGCAATTTTTATGTTCTTTCTTTTGTATGAAATAACTCAACAACAGCTTCAAGTATCATCACAAATTTTAAATTAAATATGGATTGAACCTCCCATCAGTCTTTGATAGCCTCTAACTGATTTTCTTCCAAGATCTTACTTTTTATATTGTCGTCATCCAATCTAGCCTGACCATCCTCAGCGTCATTTTTTGCTTTTGTTTTGTTTTGTGTTTTTAGAGTGATGAGCAGTGTGTTTTTTTTTTGTTGTTGTTGTTGTTTTTTTAAGCTAGATATAGCAGGCGTCATTTGGCCAGGACATCTTCTTCCACATTTGTGTTTTGGCCCTTTCATGACTTTTTAGAAGCTTCCAATAGGACTTCTCTTTTCTTTTCTTTTTTTATTTTTTAAAGCTAGTGGCCTTCGCCTCTTTACTCTGTCATAAAACCTATATTAAAAACTGACATTTAATCTGAAAAATACTAAATCGATGATTTTTCCACATACCTGCTCATGAACTGGAAACTCAGCACTTAGGAAATTAGATTACACTCCATTGGAGAGGGTTTCAGTCTGTCAACATATCAGTGTTTTGCTTTATGAGAGTCTGACTTTTCATACCCATATACAAGCTTTTTTTGATAAAGCTTATATCAAAACTAAGAATAAGAATGTAATTTGCAAGAATGCATGCAAACTATATTTTTATATTGCATTTAATATTTAATATTTATGATGCTTTTTGTTGTAAATATATCAATGAATCCTCGGCTCAGGGCTCTGGAACTGCAGTTCTTGAATCTCACTGTCCTGCAACTTGTTGATGCTTCTCTGATCCAACACACCTGCATCAAAAGGCTGAATTACCTCCTTAACAGGTCAACATGTTTCCAAAAGGCCTGCTCATTAAATATGCATTTGTTTCATGACTGCATGATGATGCAACAGTTACAGTTGTGTTCTCCTGGTTTCACTCCACACAGTTTAATAACATGAATGATATGGTAATCTGTGAGTCTTCATTGCCCTTCAGTGCACTAAGCAAGGACAGACACACACTCACAAACTGTACAAATAAACATGAATCATCCTCATTCCATCCCCGCCACTGCTACAGAAAACTGTTGAAAGAGGAAGAAGAATTCAACTCTCCTATTTCCATTTGTCTTCTGCTAGAAAAGGAAACAATGTACAGCTCTTACATAACAGCAGTGGATCAGTTACAGTTTCTACAACAAAGTTAGAAGCGACGCACGCTGTGAATAAAAGCTGATTTTGCTTTTGCCTAGTTGTTGTAAGGTTTTGTCATTGTCTTTTGGGGGCAATGAACTCAATGCCCTCTGGATGCTTTAACTTCTCACTGACGTTTTAGAGGGAGTGTTTGGTTGAGTTCTCTCCAGGTTCTCCAGCTTCCTCTTACTATCCAAACAGACTTTTTAGTTAACTGGTCTTTGTAAGTTACCCTTGGTTATGAGTGTGTGCATAGTTGTTTGTCCTGTGTGTTTCTGTGTTGCCCAGTGATGAACTGAAGATGCTTTTGGGATAGTCAGAGGTTATATCAATCAAAACAGTGGAATGTAAATCTTTTTACTCACACATTGTCTGTTTGATCTTTTTATTGTCCCGTTACTTAGAGGGAGGAAGACATTTTTTTCGACATGCTACTCCATCTGCCTAGAATCAGTTGCAGAATATCCTCATTCTTGGAACTGGTCTTACTGAACACTTTTTAAAGTACTTTGAAATAAGTACAGTTGACCCCACCCTACTTATGATTCAGTCTTCATAGATTTTTCTGTGGAATGTAACTCCATATTGTTTTCAGATTTTTTTTGCAAAGCATATCTAAAATTTTTGAAAGAAAAGGGAACTTAGGAAGCTGGAATATTTTGGCCCAATACTGCTTGATATGTGATTGGCTGGTGTCTGCAAATCAGGAGTGCCATTCTTTTCCCTTGGTGTTAATTGGCTGTAACCCCAACAGCAGATTTAAGGAAGACTGTAGTTGTTAGCTTTTGTGTCCATGATAAGACTGTGTGTATTATTGCATATTAGGCAATATTAATTGTTTTAACTATTGAAATTAGAAGTTATATTCGTTTTAAGAAAGGGAATCTCAAGTATTTGCTGATTTTAGTTATTTCCATGTGGCAAATAGACCCCCATGAATACCAGGGGTCCACTCCATGTCTCATTGCAGATGCCTTTAAATCTTGGGCTTGCTTTTATTGTTTAAGACTGCATCAAACACCATTTCTGTCCAGAAACATAGATTTAAAATCTGGTTGTCTTCTCAGGATAAACCCTTTAATAACTGTCACTGGGTTCATGAGGACACCAGTGTTCTCAAGACAGCTGAGGGGTTTAAATAAAGGTGAAATGTAAGGGAAAAGATGAAAACAAACTCAAGCTAAGGATAGGTAACCAGAGTAACATATTAATGTAAATGGAAATTAAGTACGTTTATGTAGAATACAAAACTAAGCAACTCTAAAAAAAAAAAAAAAAAGTACCAAGGTCAGTGTTTGTCCCTGTTGGCCATCTACATGATGAATAACCTTCTCATAACCACATGCAGAACAGGGTCCAGATGACGGCTGTGGTCTGACCTGCCGAGAGGCGTCCCACAGTGTTCAGATGACCTCCACTCTCTGTTATCTTTATTCTCCTTACTTACACTTTATACATATATTATTGCTGTAATTAATTCTGCATTCCCTATTTTTCATTCTTTCTAACAACAGACGTTTTCTGCTCTTTCCCTATTATTTATTCATGTTTATATAATGATGAAAAATTACATTTAATGTTTATTGGATTGCCTTCACATTGTTAGTTTTAATGCAACTATCTTCTACCTGAAAAACTTTACTTGAACCGTTTAAATCATTTGGATGCTGACATGTTCAGACAAGTACATACAGCAAACACTTTGTTAGTAATTTCCATCCTTTATCCCTAATCAGATCTTTTATCTTCTGCCTAGCAAAAGAAAGCTACAAAAATCGCTTCTTTTCAAATGATGTGTTTTTGCTGATAACACCGTTGCGCCGTGTTCTCCACGACATGTGATTTTAATCAGATGTTCCTTCTAGCAAATGCAGCCTCCTCATTAGTATTCGCAGCGCTCACCTCGGTGCACTGCTGGCTGCTCTCGTTCCCACTCGCAGCGCTGTCTTCTTCACTGTAGGATATGATACATAATGCATGCACTCCAATGACTCCCCACCTCGCTCCCACGTTCTCCTGTGCCGCGGTAGCTCTTCAACCCGAGGTCCACAGAGAATAATTGGGTAAAAGTTGGATTATTAACAGAGAGAAAGAAGCAGATTGATGACCTGAGGATCCAGCCAATGAAATGACCCCGAGAGATGAGCCGCAATGTGGACTTCATGCAAATGTTGTTTGCTTCAACATAATTCATACAGTGATAAACTGCTGAGGAAGTGTAAAGATTACAATCGCCTTAGGTGTGTTTATATGATTTTTAAATAATAAAATTATAAAAACAGAAGTTTGTTTATATAAAATATATTGTCAAACTCTTTTCACTCTTGTTATTGGACAGAATAGGAACATTTCCACCAGTTATAGTCCGACTTGTCAGTAGATTCTGATGTTTCTCTGACACTGTTTCCTATGTTGCAGTTTTTAAGGAGATTTTGTTGGAATATTGAGCATAAAAACTAGTTCCTCTAAAAAAAAAAATTGAGTCCCACATCCTTCCTGCAGTGAGTCTTTTCTGGCCAGACAGACATGAAGAGGAGCACCAGACTTCATCAAACCACTGAATAATTCTGACTTTTAAAGTTATCTCCAACCAGTTTATTGTACATTTCATCTGAGGCTCAGTCCCAGATGACTCTCATTTTACATGAGCAGAGGTTTCGTCGGATGATGCTATGGCTGAAAAATATCACCAGGAGCCTCGCCGCCTCTCTGTGAAAGTGACAGCAGTTTGGTAACAGCGACACAATGAGCCTCTTTCTCCAGCCCCATTTTCAGATTCCTTTTGTTATCTAAGAACAGAAGCAGGAAGTTATAATGTAAGAACAGCTTCTGTGGAGAAATAAAAGCAGTTCATTGAAAACTGGCTTAATTCTGTAGGAAAAAATTAATTAATTAAGGTTTTATTCCACATCCAACTTTATGGCTTTTGTTAGTACTGAAGCCTCTCAAAACAAATTAAGTTAACTTTTTAAAGCAAATGCAATGACATTGACCGGCTCTCCAACATCCATCTGATCAATTAAAGTTAGGCAAAGGCAAAACTAAGATAATTTAAAAAATAAAAAATGATACTACACCATAAATGAGAGATACTCCACCAAACCACAAAGAGGTCAGTTTAACTTCCTGCAGGTTTTTGGCTACTATCAGCTCTTCAGTTCAAGCTTCTGATTCCTAAAACTGGATTTTTATCAAAGATATTTTTTAAACAATATTTCAGTTTTACAATATTTCTGACAGTCAATAAAGTGACTACTATTTATGCCAAGAACAGATGTGAATGTAATTTTCACTCCCAAAGAAACAATGGATAATCATTTTCCTCTGCTTTTGTTACAGTTTGCATGTTGCTATGGCAATTGGTTTACAGCATTAACACTTAAAGGAGATACTAAACACCAAAATGGGCAAAATACTTTGTTATCATGACTGAATGATAGATAATTCTAACTTACCTGCAACAAGTGGACAGGAGCACATGCTAAATAACTGCTGCTCTAAAATTTATCTCAGAAAATTCTGATATCATTGAAAAGTTATTATATTTCATTAATTAAATTCAAAAGGTGAAACTCATTTATTATTTTTGTTCATTATCTAAGAAGTGAGAATTTCATATTTGATGAAACCCAAAATGTAAATTCTCAGAAAATTTAAATATTATATAAAGCCAACAAAAAAACTAACAGAAATGTTGACAGACTGAAAAATATGTACTGTACAGTACATGGATTTTTTTTTTTCTTTTGGCTCATTTTCTGCTATCAGATGAAAACAACTTGCTGATGCTTTCTAAGGTTTCCTGGTAGGAAGCTTTTCTAACGAAACAGTGAGCCAACAACCAAATAAGAAATTACTCTTAAAAAATTAGATAGGAAAGAGTTCAATTATTTTCATTTAGTTTCATTTTTGAATTATATTGATTGAAAATGAATCAATTAGTGGTCAGTAAAGTCTAATACTTTCACTTCACAAAAAACAGAGTTTTACTAATGTGTGGGTCTGAGTGATTTGACTGGAACAGCCAGACCCAGTAACCAACAATAACTTGTGTCGTTAGATTTGTTACTTGGCAACAACCAGAGGACGCTGCTGGATCTTCCCCCAGAGCAAGGTTCCAAGATAAAGACACAGCGGTGCTCATCCGTCTTTCTTTTCTCTCTGACTCCCGCTTGTTCCTCTTTCACTGTGGACATCTTTTATGTAGCAACTAATTCCGTTCAGATTGGGAAACCCATTACCAGCCTTTACTCTTTCTCTCCTTTCTTCCCTGTGTGTCAGTGTTTCCCAGCTTTCACTTTGCTCTCCTCTAAATAAACCTCATCAATCTGCAGGACCAACAAAGCCTCCACGGTCTTCAGAGACAGTTCACCTTTTGCTCGGCTGCTCCGCAGTCACCCTGCTCTCAGGCCCGCGGCTGAGGACACACAGGCTGCCGGTCCTGCTAAACCAGGAGATGATGACTGCGTTTCAGACTCAGAAACTTCAGTATGAGGCCGTTACCTACATGCTATGAAAATTAAAGATACACTCCAGAACTTCACATTACGGTCTTAGTGTTGAGAAGGTTGGAAATGGGGAGTTTTTCTTCCTACTGTTACTACATGCATGCTCCTCCATGAAGAGTGAATGCTGCTAGTCAGGAGCTGCGTTTCCATTACAAACTTTGTCTACATGCTGCTAATGTTAAAAAAAAACAGAATTTTGCCATTGCAGTGTATTCACTAAATAAGAAGCACAAAATTACACATGAATAAGTTTGTTGGTGTAGCTGTTAAAAGAAGTCAGGCAACGCCTTCATCCTCTTTCTACTTTCTGTTGTCTGTCATTTCTGAAGAAGACAACAGGAAGGAGGATGATGATGTAACATCTGGTTGTTGATCACATGACTCGTGTGATGCAAAAAAGTGTTTCTTTAGTAGTTTTGTGAAATATGCTAATTTTGAAAGAGCTGGACACATCATCCTAGTGCAAAAACTTTTTATCTAAAAATGTGTTTTTGTTTTTCAAAATTTGTGTGTTTCTATTAAACTCATTTATTTTCATGATTCCAATTTCAAAATTTCTGTGTTCAATGGAACACAGTTTATGATTCGGTGCAACCTGGTGGGTTTCTGTAGATCAGGCCACACCTGCTCACCACTCGCCTGAATCACGTAGCTGAATTCCTCATCAGCAGTCGTTCAGCTAGAGATGTAGCAACAAGCAATTCATCTGACTCAGGGCTGTTGGAGAGGAGATGCATCTGAAAGATGGACTGGAATTGAGAACCCCTTCTTTAGACAAAAAAAAGAAAAGCGTTTTACCAACTTGAATTTTTTTAGATTACTAAAAAAATTAATTACTTGAGTAATTAGGAAGTGGTGTGATATGAGAAAAGGTAGTTCTACCCTTTGTTTGTTGTTTTACGTAGTAAAGAAATAAGTAGATTGGTCATTTATGAAAGTACTATTGCAAACATACAGTGCCTTGAAAAACTATCCAGGCAATGGATCTGCCGTTGTTTACTGTTCTATTCAATGAAAACATCCTACTGAGTCTCCAAATAGTTCAAAACTTGGTTTATACATTTTAACAGGAACCAGCCAGTGGAATTAGACATGGGAATTAGAGCCTTGGTAGAAATTGCATATTTATATGCTAATGTTCAGTATTAATATGTATTATCACATTTGATAATAAACTTAACAGAAATGTTCCACTTTTAAAGTTTTAGAACATAATATAGCTTAATTAATCTCAGAAATTTTGAAAGATTATTTACTTCTGGCAGAAAATATATTTATCTTTCTTTATTGAAGTGTACCAAAAATGAACCAATTTGTGACTTTGAAACCCAATTACATTTTAAATGGGAGCATGAAATAATACATGAACTAACTTCCTTTATAAAAACCTAAAACTCTTCTTTCCCTTGGTGTCCTGCATTGAGAAGTTCTGGTTTCAGAACAAACTATCGACACCAGTGACTCTCTAACTTTGGTGTAAAAGTGAAGAGCCACAGCAGTTTCCTTCAGCCAGACAGAAATGCTCCTTGCTTATTAGCAGCCATTGAAAAACGGCCGTGATTTTTAGCAAAATGAAAAGATGCTGGCGCTCAGCCTTAGCCGTCACACTCTGTGGCGAACAACACAATAGAATAATTAGAGCTCTGTTTCTCCAGCTGACAACACACACGCAGGAACAAGGGAACATGCTGCGAACACAGACACCACAACCAGGAAAACAGGAACACCCTGTAAACACGGCAATAGGTCCTCTATAGCTGCACCCAGAATAACACAGGATAGAAACATGACAGGCAATTACCTTTATAAGGTATGACTTTTCTCAGGAGCCAACTGCAAGATAAAAGAAGCAGAGTAGAGACTCATGACAGGCTCTCAGAATATTTGTTTGCCCTAAAATTTGCAAATTAGACCACAGCTGTAGCTTATTGCTGTAAGAGCTGAGATCACAGCTTTAGTTAAAGAAGAGACTGGAATGTGTTACACACTGATTTTAGGAGTTGATGTCTTTGACATTTCTGGTTAAACTGGACAGTTTTGTAGCATCCATGACTAAAAACGAAGGTAAAAATGGATTCATGAGTTCATCAGTCTGATAATCTGTCAAACATCTGTCTGCAGAATGAACACTTTGCTTCCCTTTGAATGATTTCTATCGCAAAGAAGCAAGGTGACTGTTGCATATTTCTCAGATAAAGATTTTTTCCGCATCAATCAAAAATAATTAGAAGATAAGAAAAACCACTGGGAGCTAATAATAAATGTAATCAGACATTACATTTATTTTTAATCAAAGCAAGATCTATTAACTATTTGAGTAAAACCAGACACAAACCACTACTCTACAAACTACAGGCTAACACAAAGATTTATGGTCAGGGGTCAGAATGTTCAGACTACTAATTAAACTGAAAACTTTTTATCAAAAGCTTCTCAGTTTAAAACAAAGAGCCTGAAAGCCAAATGTGAACATGGCTCCTCTTTAAGCCTGTTTGTATCGATCAGTCTTCAGAATTTCTACTCCTTCATTACATGTAGCGTTGAATGTGATGTGGATTTAAAAGCTTTGTTCTCAATTCTGATCAGTAAAAGGCTGAGATTTAAGGATTAAGTGACCACATAATGATCACCTTTACAGATGGTGGTTGTTCTGCAGAGGCAATGACCGCTACTCTGACTTTGTACATGCTTACAAAGATAGATCATAAAATATATTTGTTTGCTGAAAACTCAGCACAAAACCATATGAAAGAAAATTGTTTGTATCATTATGGTGCAGTGATTTTATTATTTTGTGACCTATTATTTGCATTATTGCTGGGACACACAAGTATTTACTAACACGGGAATCATTTATTTTTATTATGGACTCGGCACCGATGCTCCTAATGGAAGGGACACTGCCCACTCATAGCCATAATATTTGAAAATGGATTCAGCATTGCTCATTGTCATTCCCCTCATGCAGCAGGAAAAGTGAGATAAAGAGAGAAGTGGAGAAGCGGGGAGCATAAACAAAGACTGAGTGAAAAGGCAAATTGGAGGATGAACAGTTTAGCAAATGAGCAGACAATGAGACGTTCAGCCATCTCCCGCATCGCGGGGATCCGGCCGCTTTTTGGAAACAATTCAACAGCAGAAGAAAAAAAAAAAAAAAAGAAACACGTCATTGTCATAACAGTAATAAGCTTTGAAGTAGAGAAAAATTATCCTCTATACAAAAAAATGAAATTATTTAGAATAATATAAATAATAGAAAACTTCCTTTGAATAATTTAGAGGTAAATAATATTACATTTTTCAATTATTAGGAAAATAACTGCATTCATAAAAACGAACAGCATTTAATTGGACCACATTTGTTTTTGCTGCAGCTTCAGTGTTACTATTCACAGTGTTTATCAGCGAGGCGCTCACTTCCTCATAAAGCAGATGATACATACGTTTTGTCTTTTTTCAGTTTCCAGCATCATTTATAAGACGAGTTCACCCCAGACACCCAGTTATTTCATTTTGTCACCCAAAGAAAGTTTAAACTCTTCTTACTCTGCAGTAACATGATGCATCAATCTCCATTTGTTAATAGAATCTTCTTTCCAGGGACTGTTAGTTATTACAAGGAGGAACAAAAGCTAGAAACAACAATTCATGTTTGTTTTTTGGTGCTATTGTTCATATTTCAGGTTGAATTGTTGGGGTTGTTTCTTGTCTGTTGGCCACACAGAGCTCAGTTATCTAAGCTCACTTGCATATTTATATCTGAATGTGTGAATGAATTTTTAAATTTATTTTACAAAATGGTTTTTTGTTGATCTGGAAAACTAGAACAAAAACTGCGTGCTAAAAGAAAAAAAGTAAATATCCTCAAGAAATGGTGATTCAAAATGTGTTGCGACTGACTGTAAAAAGTCTTCTGCTGAGTTTTTGCAAGTTAAAAAAAAAACATTATTTATTCCCTTATAGTGGAAAAAAAAGATGAAAGGATGTGTATCAAAGAGAAAAACATTAGAAAAACAGTTAGTCTGCATTCCATGGCAACAAAAGATCTGTGACAGTCAGGCACTTTAATCCTGAGTATTAATCTGCACATTCTGAGCACACCTGCAGCTGCACAGCCCTCAAAGTCACATCTCTGTGTGATAAGCCTCTATGGGAGGATGGCCGGTCATTATGTTACCTCAGCTGGTTGAGCACCATCTGAGGTTAAAATGTTGACTGCCCTGGGTGACTTCAATCTGTCAGACCACTGCTTGAACGCAGGAAGCCTCATCTCTACCTAATCTAATCTTCTGTATAATCTACTGCTTTCCCAGCAGCACCATCTGCACCCATCACTCAAGCTGTTTTTGGTGCAATATTATTGAAAAAATGTCCAGAGGAAGTTGAAGAAAATGGATAGTGTGCGGTGGAGCAGTACACTCAAATTTAACCGGCATAAAATCTGATGAGGCCTGTTTTATTCCATGCTTAATTTTACTGGAGATGGACAAACAAACAAACTGCATCAGTATCTAAGATTTAAATAAACATAGACTCTGAAAGCAAACTTTTAATCTTCAATTCAAACACTTATTTTGTTTGCATAGCATATTTCAGCGACACAGCAGTGCAAAGTGCCTAATGAAAACACAAAAATAAAGTCAGAAAAAATCAACATACAGTCACCAACTGAGAAACCAGTAACAAACATTTCGTTTTAAAAGAACAATGACTTTAAAATCAGCTCTGACAATCAAAGAACATGATGCTGATTTCTGTAATATTGTGGATTTGAGGCTATGTGTTATTCTAGCAGATATTAGTGAAGCCATGAGATATTTATGATTTTTACCTAAATAAAAAATACTGTGTAAGTGAAACTCTGTTGAACTTAAGCTATCGACATATATCCAATTAAAGAAACTAATTGAAAAACACTAAAAGATAAGTAATTTTGATAGGTGACTGTTATATACCTTATATATATATATTTTTTTTTTTTTTTTTTTTCTTTTCATGAGTTTGTGGAATTATGATAAAAACATTCTTTATGGGTCCATTTACAGAAACAAAGGACAGAAAAGAAGATGGGTGTTTTTGGAGACGGAAACGGAACGAGGCTGGATGAGACCTTTTCACCTGCACAGGTCAGGGTTTATCGCTGTGCAACATGAAAACGGAAACTGATGGTTCAGATCCACTCATTAAGCTGTCTGCTTGCTCGACTTGGCAAGATACATGTTTATCTTTGAAAAGCGGGGAAGGTTATCAAGCTCAGGGTGAATAATATCACCTGTGGCATCGCAGCTGTATGGTGAGCCTCAAGGTGAGGGAAAATTGAAATTTTATGCTGCATTGTGGGTGGTTTATACACAAACAAGGGTCACCTGGAGGGGACGGGATGGTGATAAATGTTTGTTATGAATACAGTCAAGGAGAGGACAGACGTCAGGGGAGGAAACACGATTAAAATTTTGGCTTTTAAAACTTTACAATAACCAGTCCGATTCTCCAAACATCAAATAGCAATCTTGAATCTCTCTTACAATCCCAAATAGGAACCGTTATGTGGAAGCTAAAGTTTATTTTTTGTTTTTTTCCATAACCAGAAACTCTCCACTGAAAGGGACAGTTTACAGCTAATGCAACCTGAGAGAAGACAAGTCTGCTTTTTAAAGCCAGAAATATCTCAAAACGAAACATGACACAACATTGCCAGGCGGTTACAGCTCCCTGGGGGAGATATGGGCAGGAAATAAACAGCATTGAGTTGTAGTTGTCAGAAAACTGTAGGTCAGCTTCTGTTTTTATGCCACTTTTGTACGTCAGCCACATAATGCAAGTTTTTGCTTTATGTGGATTGTCACTCAGACAGGAATGTGAAGTCAGTCCTGTCATCTAGTGGCTTAAAAGGTTTACGCCACAACAGCAGCGACAGCAAGACGTCTACAGTTGTGTTTACAGCCTCCTCCCCATGCTGTGTCAGTCCTGCTAAAGATGTTTGAAAGGTTTTGCATTCACCTTTTATCGTAGAAAAATATTTTCTAATGAAAATTTTAAAACTATCTTTTAAGGTTAATTTGTCAAGAGAAACAAGGGGAGTATGTGTTCAAGTTTAACATCATCATGTGAATTCATTCCTAATAATTTTGTTCTCATTTACGCCTCTTTACTTCCTCTGATGTGAGAAAAAGTTACAAGAATTAAGCCTGAAAAATGGAAAATTTAGGCGACATTTTGATCGAGATTACTTTCAAAGCACTACAAGAGTCATACTCTGCTTTATTTTAAAAAAATGACTTTTTATGTATGAAAAGTATAATCTGACAAAAACTCTTCTCCCATGAAATAAAGACAATTTCTGTATGTGCAAAAAAATAAAAAATAAAAATAAATAAATAAATAAATAAATAAATAAATAAATAAATAAATAAATAAATAAATAAGTGCCTGAGCATGCTAAGATGAGGGTCTGCAGAATGTGGTCAGCAGGCAAAATAAAAGCTTTCAGGTTTGGTCATTGAAGTTAATTATAATTACACATAATTGCTTATAATTATTATAATTTGTTTTTATGGTTAATTTTAAGGCAAAATCTTCAGAGCTTACAGTTTATACTCCTTTGTCAGTCTTTCCATGTTCTCCAGTAAACATTGGTACATTCTCCAGGTTTTACTGCACAATGCAGTAAGTTGTCTAGTTATCAATAAATAATAATAAAGCACCTAAAGATAATTAGTACAATTATAATAATAATAATTTTGGGATTTGGAGTTATAAATCTTACATGGAGAAATTTCATTGCAGTCACATTTAATTAATACTATGAACAATTATGCAAAAAATATACATATATAAAAAATAAATAAATGGAATTCAGCAAGAACTCAGACTTGAGCATTATGACCTGCAGTGTGAATGAAGTAATAGCGACACCTGAACAGGTGTGGTGGTGAGGCGGCGGCCAAATCAAGTTCAAACAAACCAACAGAAAATACAAATTAGATAACAAATAGAAAACAAATGTACACAGCGGAACTCTGATCTTCTAAGCCTTTCCTTATGTGAGATCAACAGCAGCTACATATTTGAAAACATGACTAGAATGTCATTACAAATAACAATAAAATGGCTAAATGCTCATTGCATACACCGAAAGATTTATTTGATTAACTTTGATTGCATTTTACATAAACGTTGAACTGAAGTATTAAGCAAGACTGATGCTGAGAGACGGACAGCATTTGGCACAATCAGAAGCCCACCTTTGAATGAATTATAACGTCTCTATGCATAAATACCAGATACGTTTACAGCAGAACAAAAGAACCAGTCATGCTTTGTAATAACATTGGCAGATGAAGAAAAAAGGGAGACCCCAAATTTATGTGTAAGAACAAGCAATTAAGACAGAAGTAAATATTGAGGATAATCTAGTTGACAAGTTAATTACATTCTTTCTCCTGAACCTGCATAACCTGTCACTGATGATTGAGCCACTGCTTTGTCTAAAACCTGAAAGCAGACATTGTTTGAATAATGCAGTCTGAAAAAAGAGGAGGGGGATCACCCACACAACCTCATTAAGTCATTTAATTTCAAATAACATTGTTTTCTAGGGCTTGCAGAGAGCTCAGTTTATATCGCTCAGAGAGGGATATGAAACAAATGCAGGCTTAATGCAAACCATAGTTTTAGGAAGTTTTCATTTTTGACAGATTTTCTTTCTTTTTGTTCTGTCAAATCCAGACTAACCAGCTGCTCATCGTCAGAGTGGAAATGAACGTTACTCCAGCTTAACGACTGGCGTGCGACACTAATGAGGAGCGGTGGACAGTCTGGCTCATCCGACCTCTTGTGTTTGTCATTGACCAGATGCTGCAAGGAACGTCAGAAAGTCTAAAACTTTAATGAGCGCTAACGCTGCTCCCTGTTCTGAACGGGAACAAAACATACCAGAGTCCAATCAGACATGGGAGAGAGCAGCAGTAGTTTCTGCTTCCACCTCACAGTCACACACAGAATGGAAAAATAATTCAGTGTGTTAATTAGCAACAGATGTGATTTGTCCTGTTATCTAACTAATGTGCTCTGGGTATATATGATTATTCCCTCCGGGTCATAACTGGGAGAACCAAAGAACCAGAGAACTTTGCTGACAATCCATAACAGTAATTCTATTGAAAGACTATCAAAGACATAGCAAAGAAAAAAAAATATTATAGTTTCATCAGCAGAAGAATTAAAACAATTACATTTGTTTTGTTTTTGTTTCTTTAAAACAGAATTACTGAGATCTGCTGTTTTGTTCTTTTTGACAATTTACCTCTTGGGGAAACAAGGAAAGATGGTCACTTCTTTGGTTTCCTGTCTGGAAATGACTTTATTTGTTCTATTATTATTATTCTCTAAGAACTTTATTTCCCCTCAAGAGGTTGTTGTGAAAATTGGATCTCATTGGTATGACTGACCTGAAATAGAAGAACAAGCACATGCGGGTGCATGAGCACACCTGCACCTGGACCTGTGCAGAGCTGGTATTTGTGGAAAAGGAGCAGCATTTTTCTGTCAGTAGAGCATTTAAAAACTCATTTTTAATAATAATAATAATAATAATAATAATAATAATAATAATAATAATAATAATAATAATAATAATACTGCGACAGACTGGCGACCTGTCCAGGATGTACCCCGCCTCTCGCCCGGAACGTTAGCTGGTGATAGGCACCAGCACCCCTCCCGACCCCACTGAGGGACAAGGGTGTTCAGAAAATGGATGGATGGATGGATAATAATAATAATAATAATAATAATAATAATAATAATAATAATAATAATAATAATAATAATAATAACTTACACAGACACTCACTCTTTAAATCAAGAATATTTGACAAAATGTAATATTATAAAAATCTGCGACAGACCGGCGACCTGTCCAGGGTGACCCTGCCTCTCGCCCAGAACGTTAACTGGAGGCACCAGCCACCCTCCCGACACCACTAAGGGTCAAGGGCGTAAAGAAAATGGATGGATGGATGGATGGATGGATAATGCTATAAAAATATTCTTCCATAACTTCCATGACATTTTTATTTCTAAGCAAAACTTTTGTAAATGTAAATATTTACACCTCATCCATATAAAGCCGTAAATACAAAGAACCTACTAACTCAGGTCTCCTTGAAACATTGATAAACGTGTGTATATGGCTTAAAAAAGTAAGATTTATATAATGCCAGTTTTATTTCACCGTAGACTGAGCTCTTTCAGCTGAGCCAAAAAAACACCAACACAATTTTGAGTAGTTGATGTCTTTGAAATCAGAACCTGAACTTGAAATTAGTTAGAAACACTCCAGTCTAGACGTCAATAGTTGAGGACAGAAAAATAAACCTGTCTTTGAAAATTTATATTGCGTTGTGTCTCAAGCACCCACTTTGCAAATCACTTCAATATGGCTGCCAGAGAGAAATTCTATTCTGATGCAAAAGAAAAAAACATATTTTAGTGGAGCAGGTTTATCATTTCACTGCTAAATGAAGCTTCCTTTGTTTGATTAATGGCAACTACTTGCCCTGCTTACTGTTATGATTTCTAAGAACTGCAGTGAAAAAATGAAAAATAAATTAGAAATGTCTCACCTATGTGCTCATCAGGTTCCCGAACGACATTATGTCTGTTTATATAAAATGGAGAGTTGATAGCCAAAACTTAAAGCAATAAAAAGTTGACGACGACGCAGTTGAAATTTTAATAAAGCTGGAGTTTAAACTTAGAAACAAGATGTCATGATAGCAGTGCATGCCACCAGCAAACAGAATATGAGCCCTCCTGCTGAATCCATTTCAGAGGAACAAGGTTGCCTTTGCTTTTTACTTGATGCGGTTCCCTCTGGATGGAATATATATATATATATATTTTTTTTTTAAATATCAAACACTTAATGTTTCATTTCAAACACAAATTTCCTTTTAAGGGTGAGATGTGATACACCAGAGGAAAGCAAACTGATTAATTAATGATGAAGCCAGTTAAAACCTACAACATTGTGTAAATGCAGCTGGAAAATGAAAACTCGCCGGCACAGGGAAGCTAGACGGAGTGTTAAATTTTCTGACTTTGGACTTGATAAAAACTGAACTCAACTGAAGATTTTTTAAGAAGAAAAAACAAACTGAGATGTATGTAACTAACTTTAAACTTTTATAAAAATAAATATCATCTCCAGATTCCCAGTTATCGCTGTTTGCAAGGCCAAACTCTCCCTCTTTCTGTCCTCTGCACCTTTCCCTCTCCCTCCGTGTGTCTCTATACCAGGCATAATTAATCGCCCACAGACTGCTGTTTACCGAGTCGGATGCTCTGAACAGAAGGAAGCGTCTCTGAGGGAAAATTCAAAGTCCCTGCCTCAGCAGAAAAAAAGGAAAGAGAAAACAGGCAGAGATTAGAGGAGCGTGTTTAACTCTAGTGTGTCCTTCTACATTCATACTCTGATGTTGGAATTAACACACTTTAAGCAGAAATTTTACATAGTCTTGAAAAGTATTAAGTTTCATTGGACTGTTATAAAGATCTTAAAAATTATGGGGGGGAAAAATAAGAATGGAAAATGTTGATTTTCCAGAATGTTTTTGTTATATTCCAAAAAACAAAAATTCCTGATACTCAATAAACAAGATATTTTTCACATTCATCTATATATGAATGTCATGCTTTATCTAAACAGCTAACTTTTGAAGCTGAGACGTGATGTCTGATGTTTCTTTGTATTTGTGGAACCGACCCAAAGAAAAAGTAAAACCTGCTGTTTACTAAAAACGTGAGTCTGTAAAACTATAGAATTTTAAAATTAAAGATGTGTAGCAACCTGTTTAACAGTACATTTTGTGTTACGTTAACCGTATTTCTCACGGTTGTTTTGTTCTTAGGAGCCATTTAAGTGTTTTGCAGAATGTTTAAATGAAGCTGGTTTCATTTCATTCATAAAATAAGGTTCAGGAAAACAGAACATGATGAGATTTCAAATCATTTTGAGAAAGCTAATATGTTGTCCGCATGGGAAAAGGCTGATACAAATATGCACCAATATTTTTACAGTTATTTTAGTCACTCAGAAACTCCTTTAAGAGACTGGGGATTATATTTGTTGACAGAGATCTACGCAAAGCAATCCTTGTGCTTTGATGTAGATGACCAGTTCACTATTTTTGCAGACCATGAAGTAAAAATCCCAATGTCCAAATAAAAATGTAAAGAAAAGTTTATCAAGATCAAGTGCAACCAATTACTTTCAGAAATCCCTTAATTAGTGAATAAATAAAACAAATGCAGAGTTTGTAGCAGAGGCAATAACTCAAATGTTTTTTTTTGTTTGTTTTTTTATTTTCTATATTGCACATGCAGCAATAACATAGTTCTCTCACAGCACATGGATAAAACATAGTCAAAAGTCATTTTTGAGTCTGAATGTGTGTTTTTCCAGACCTTCCAGAGATCAGCAAGGTGAGAAAATGGTGACCTGAATGTGAAAAGTGTCCCTCAATCTAAGTAGCACCCCAATGACACCATGTCCTATAAATGTCCTGCAGTGTGTGAAACTGAGTCCCAATGATTTCCTGTGCTGCTGTGATCACTCTCTGTAGGGCCTTCATGTCAGCTGCTGTGCTGCTCCCAAACCACAGCAGCATGACATAGGTGAGAACGTTTTCAACAGAACACCTGTAAAAGGAACCAAGCAGCTGCTGAGAAAGTCCTGTTTTTTTTAGGGAACAAAAACTGCCACTGCAGTACTTTCTTTCCCAGGATAGTAATAT
Organism: Poecilia latipinna; assembly: GCF_001443285.1. Classification (NCBI taxonomy): domain Eukaryota; kingdom Metazoa; phylum Chordata; class Actinopteri; order Cyprinodontiformes; family Poeciliidae; genus Poecilia; species Poecilia latipinna. Next base: position 36,410 of record NW_015115880.1, read on the forward strand.
TTATGTTCCAATGTAAGGTTGTGTGATGTATGTGGCCAAGAATTTATAGAACAGTCTCTCCACTGGATCTCATTGGAATTGGCTTCTAATTTAGTTCAACATCTCCTTGGTTTAGCAGATGTTAATTACCAGTTAGGTGACGGTGAATGATTGTACTATACTATACTATACTATTGTATTGAGCCAACCACAGGAGTGTCGTCTAGAAATGTGATCATATTATGTGTGCTGTAAACTGATATTCAGTAATGTGTAACGTCAGAACAGCAGATGTCTCAGGATACATCCTTGGGGAACCCCAAATCCCAACTTGTGATATTTTGCTAGCTCAGACTTTACTACATTTCCAGACATGCAAAGATGGCACATGAATCAAAAGATTCTATAAGAGATTCACTTAGGTATACAGGTACAGACACTTTTTCAGAATGTTATTTCAAACAATATTTTAAGCAACTGAGACTTTTTCCTTTGATTGAACAATTTTTGTTATTCCGGTCTATAACATAATGTCTCTACAAAATTATAACCACAATGACGTTTGTGGTTATAACCAGACAATAAAATGGAAGTTCAGCAGGGAATTGATATTGCTGGAAGACACTGTATCTGTTTAAGTTATTGTATGTTTTTGTTAGTTTTTAAGAAAATCAAATGGTTCAGATAAATTAAAAACAGGAAATAGCCTCTTAGTTTAGCCCTGAATCAGTCGCTGCAAACTGGATGCAAACTTCAAGATCAGAGCAGTAGTGAATGAGGCTATATATTTTTTACAGTGAAGAATGACCTTTTGTATCAGTGTGATAACTGGTAATAAGCACCACTAGAGGTTCTTTTTGGTGAAAAAATAAATAAAAAACTGAAGCAATGAGCTCTAGACAAAGAGTCAGAATATGATGAAACAAACTCTTTCCTGATTGTCTATTTTGTGAAAGACTTAAATATTACAGCAACAAATTGCAGATGAACAACAATCTGTTTTCCGTTTCACTCAGCAATGAGGCAACCACTAGTGCAGGATTTCCTTCGTATTGCTCTCTTTTTACTTAACACAAACAGCTACATTAATATTCCAACAGCTGATATGTTTGCACTCTCCTGCTGAGGTTGGTCTGGCAATATCGCTGCATGAGAAGGAATTATTAATCACACACCAGCTTCCCTGGCTGCTCTCTGCTGTTGTGCATTAACTGTTGCATCGTGAGCTGTTGGTGCTGCCCAGGAGTTGAGGAAGTGCGTCTCCTCTGAGTATTACATGAGGAGGAGAAGGAGTACCTTTCAAACAGGAAATAAACACTCCAATGATCCTTCAAGGAATTAACTTCCGACCTATTTGGAGCGCTTTTTAACACTCTTCTCAAGTCTGTTTGTCCAGGAAATGTGACATTGAGATGTGTGCTGGCAGACACTACATTCATACCTTATTTTCACATTGTGGTATGAGATTTGTGACTCAATGGAGCTCTGAGAGTGTTCACATCTGACACAAGAGAGTCAGTGATTGTGCATCAAGGAGAGCAATGTATTTAGAGTCACATAAATAAGTTAGGTCATGTTTATGTGTAAAGAACATTTCAGCGACAAATGTTTCAAAAGAGCTGGAGGAGCTGCAGAGATGCACTTTTCAGGCAGACCTGTGAAGACACTGCTGCTGGAGTCAATACACCTAAAGACAAACACATAGACGAGTTTCTCTAGATCTTGTTGCAACGTTAGTCCTCTAATCCTGGAACATTTCTTCAGGTGATAAAAGCCTGATTTTGTAATTGTGTTTATGTGACTCTGAATGTTCAGGTCAGAGTCCATCGATTCAATCCAGGTTTTGGACCTTATCAGTAGTTTCTAGTTGTAATAAATGAAGCTGTGTGATGACGCTGATCGTTACTCTGCATGTCGAAATATTAATATAATTCATTTTTTTAATAAGCTGCAGAAAGTTATGGCACATTTACACATTGGTTTGTTCTAAGTATCTGTTCAGTGCACAGATGGGTTCTGAGTCACCTGACGACATTCCAGTGTAGGAGCTTTGTATCAGTCAATAATGTAACAGAGAGTCCAACCTAACTCTCTGGTCTTTTTAATAATATAACATAATACACAGTGTTTTTTTTTTTTTCCACAGTCTGTATTTACATGGATAGCTATTGGATAATTGATGCAGTAAAAATTAATTATCCAAACAATGTCGGGGTCATAAACATGTTGTACTATATTGTTTTTTAGAGGCTTTAGCTATGTCAGTATAAAGACAAATGCTACTAATGGATTTGTAGCTGAAATTTGATTTGTTTGATTTTTCAGGAGACTAAATGAGACAATCTAACACCAAAATACAATTTGTAGAGAAAAGAAAAACTACTTTAGCAAGAGTTTAAAACAAAACTTTGTTTAGTGTTCAAGGAGAGTAGTCTTGACTGTGAAGTAGAAAACATAATAGTAGGTTGTCGTATGAAGGAAAAGAGCTTTTGCATCTCTGCAAATTTTGCATCGTATTATGTAGATTTGGCTTGAAATGTCCAATTTATTTTACGTTTACAATGTAAAATTAGTAGGATTTGAAAAGATAAAGAGGATGAAAACAACAAGGTTGGCTTGACGCAGTTCCACTTCGATTCCTGCATGTCATGCGATGTGTTGCCTCAGCAGCTTCAGTGGCCTCTGACAAAGCCCTGGCTTTAAACTCTGCTGTGAAGGATTGTTTCCATCGACATATAACTAATCAATTCCATGTCATGTTGCTGCACTCTGGTTTATCTGCTCGGCTTACTCCCAGGTGGCCTGTCATTAGTGTTGTCATTCAAGTTCTGTCTTCCTGCAGTGATTTATGAATGCACAGAGAAACCAGAGGGGATTTTTGGACCCACTCTCACATCACAGGAAGCTTTTATTTTTAAGTCTGTCTCATAATTATCAGAACATTTATGTGTTCAGTTCTATATACACATTATTTTTCTATGAAATTTTAACATTTAAACTTGGACCAATAAAAAATAAAAATAAAAATAAATAACACAACAATGTAGGGCTGATGGGGAAAAAATGCTTATATGCATTACAGTATGCCTCCTGAATATTTGTGTAGGGATATTTTTGCATGAATTATTGCATTAATGCAATGAGGCCTGGAAGCAATCCTCTTGTTGCCCTGCAGAAACCTTAATAAAGGTTTTATCATAGTGACCTTCAGCTCATTCAAATTATTTGTCAATGTGTTTCTTGTCTTCCTCTTCACAGATCTCAATAGATTCTCCAACAGGTTTAGATCTAACAAAATTTACTGACCAATCAGCACTAGTATTCTCTAGTTATTAAAGCAGCTGTTTGTACTTTTAGCAGTGTGAGCAGGACCAGGATACATTTCTATGAGTTGGTTTAGTGTTGATGTTTCAGAAAAGATCTACATATACCAGATAATGTGATACTTAGATGGCACATTGGTGAACTTTCTTAAAACATGTCACTTACAAAGGTAATTGGTCCACCTGAATGCTTTAGAAGCGCCATAGCACTTAGCCAATGTTTTTTTTATTTTTTTTTTATTTAAAAAATATTTATATAATATTTTTTTGATTTAACTTTACAAACATTTTAACAAACTCTTAAAAATGCCAAGAGGGTGATGACTTTTGCAAGTCGCTGTATGTGACCTGTGCTTCCTCTGTATTTTTCCTTTTTCCATTATATAATTATTCAGCAACATTTTGAAGTTTTCCTTTTTGCATTTTGGATCAAGGTCTAAATCAAACATCACAACAATCATCTGCTTGACAACTGTCAGCAGAACTATCAGTTTTTATGTTAGTCATAAAAGATTTCTGTAGTTAAATTCCTTTTATTCTTATTTAACTATTCAAATATTCTGAAATATATTTTTTTAAATACTGAAAAACCAAACCTTAATTATGAAAATGTTCTGTTTCTTGAATGAACTGCTTAGTGCACTACAATATGGGTCAAGGTTGATGAAAAGTTCAGAACTAATGGGTTAATTGAAGCTTTTTATGCCATGAAACTCATCACTTCTATAGTCTTGTCCAGATTCTCCACTCCTTTCCAAGCAAAGTTCCCTCGACACAACTTGCTCCGGCACCTCCCTGCCACGCTGCACTGTACTCTTGCTTTGTCGTTACAAATGACCGGTGAGATGATGAATGTTGTTGTCATTCCGACACAGTGCTGCAGTTCAGGCTTTAAGGGATCAATGTGAACCTCCCCTCCCCAGAGATCCATTCTGCTCTCAGCAAGCCGCGCTACAGCACTCACACAAAGACCACAGCGTGACAGCAACACCTCACTCAGTCGATCTGAGCACAGCTGCCTTGAAAGTCAATAAGTGAAAGAGGGGCTTTTTTCACCTTTAATTACATATGAGCCTCACATACAGCACAGGCTGTCACATCCCCTTTAAAGGAAGCCTTACAGGACATTTCAAGTTTGGCCATTTTTGTCTTTTTCCATGAAGCAGAGTGATTTCTCCCACTGAAACAGGCTGAGTGCTCTTTACTGCCTGCACTTTACATTCCTTATAAAAGTTTCTGCTCGATGCAGTTTGATTTGTTGTCCACTGTTTTATTATCAGTCTCTAAATGAAAGTGAAAGGACGAATGCACTTTCTTTTGACTTGCTGGATGACAAGATCAATACCACTCTGTCATATGTGTGTTAAATTTCAGACAAGAGGAAGAAGCCTCTGAAAGTCCAGCACCACTGAACGTCTCGTGAACAGGCTGCACAGATTTTATTTATTTACTTTTGTAGACTGAACTCTCCGTATCCAAAATGTGTGTTTGCAAATGTGAACCTTATGGGTCTTCTATGTGTAAAATTTCCTGAGTGGATCCAGAAATGTAAAAAACAAAAAGCAATCTAATTGGTTTGGCAAACCATAACTAAACAACAATGGATGATGTCAGTCAAAATTACAAAATCAGTGCACCACATGATTATTAGGAAATAAAAAAGACAAATAGATTTCATTCTCAGTTATTGCTGATCAATACTTGATTGCAAAGTCTTAAGCTTTCTTCTCCAACCTTTTCAGGTTTATGGGGTGTGTAGCTAGTTTTTCTGTCTAGATATTTTCCCACTCGGTGTGCATTTCTGTAGCTCCTCCAGAGCTACCATGAGTTTCTTGACTGCTTGTCTGAGCCAGGATCTCCTTACCAAGTCTAACCCCGGGTAATATCTGCCCTTGAGTATGCCTTACTGCTCTGGATCGCCATTATGTTTCATATGACAATCACAAAAACATGATGCATTCAGCCAATCACATTGTCTGAAGCATCGCTACAGGCCTGCTCCAGCTTTTCCCAGTCAGGTGTGAGAGCGAGAGATGGAGACAAAGCTGCTGCAGGCCTGTACCTCCAAACAACTTCCTGTTTCATCCATTTTGTTCTGTATGCACTTTAAGGCTCACAATACAAATATGATTTAGATCTCAACTAAACCACTGAGCTTGGAGCCATGAAGTTTCAATGGAATTGGTGAGTTATGAATAAAATGTTTTGTTTATTGTTTGTTTGTTTGTTTGTCTGTCTGTAGCATGCTGGTGTTTGTAGCTAATGCTAGCTGGTTGGCTGGCATTTGGAGCCAATTGTTACATAATTCAACTTTCTAAACTTATATATTGAATTTAACTTGGTAAGTTAAATGCAAATGCCTCCATTTTGTCTTAGGACACATACTCAGTTGTGGGTTTTGCTGTGTAATATTAATATGGCACTTAAACCTGAGTAAAACTGATTTATTGATGATGAACTATGTGAATGTCTACAAATAAGTGCAAAATGTAAATTTTGCATGTTTAACAAAAGGTTTAAGATTTTAGAAAATGCCAGCAAACTCTGTCTATGTCCTTTTCCAATGCACTTTCTAAAGGCAATAGGTTAGACTGCATTTTAGAAGGAACATGCATGCTGCCAAGTTTTTCTCATTTGTTTGCTGGTTTTGTTTCTTTTAGGTGTTTTATGCAAAGCATGCTAAAAGCCATGAATCATGTTCCTTCCACTTTCCAATCATGCAGCACTTTATGCTGATATTTGACCAAACGAAATGCCAATAAAATACATTGTTACAAGTTAGTCAAGAATATGCTTGTATTTCCTTTGACTTGAGCAGGTGACTGTACAGGCAGATAAGATGTGGTGTTTCAGCTCCCCAGACCTCATGGAGCTTATGCATTTTTCCTTCTTAAGATTTTTGAAGTACTCTTCTGAAGGTGACCTTGCAGGCTGCTCTCCTTGCTCCTGTCAAATGTGTGACTAAAGTAAAGGTTTTGCCTTCTTTTTTATTTTTGTTCTCTTCAAGTCTTTCATGTTGTGGGATCTTACTCTCTGGCGCCTCACATCAGACCTTTTTTATCATTGAAGAACAAAGACACCCCTGATGAATAAAAGAAAAGAAGTTTGCTCAGCGCACAGTTCCTACGTCTGCTGTGACAGACAACAGTCTGTGTGATACAAACAAACACATCAGGTGAGTTTTCTTTCATCAGAACAGTAATATTTAATAATGTGTGAAAACTACAGTTAGGTTCTTATTAAAGAATAATATTCTGTGATCTTCCCATTTTCTTTTCTTGTACTTTTAGAAATTCATGAACTGTGCAGCCTGTTTTGGACTGAGACTTGCTCGGTGGCTTATTCCTTACCTGACTGAGCTCATATCGTCTTTCACTGACCAGAGGCCGAGATAATAAGGTTTGGGAGTCAGAGGTGTCACCTGGCTGCCAGCATCCCAGAGACGCACATTTCACAATCTAAAGAAAAAGGACATCCATAACACATTGCGGCTACGGAGATTTTGAAGCTCTCTTCAGATAATTGCAGTTCCAAATGCTACTGAGGAGGTTTTGCTTGAAAATCCAAAGCAGGTAATCTTGTTGTGTCTCAGTGGTATGGGCTAAGAGCTGACATTTATTTGCCAGCATGACTGCAGTGCAAAAGTCCCAGTTCTAACTAGGATGTGTTTCCTTGAAACTGAACTTTAGCTGATTGTGTTTAGAGAATAATTTTAGCTTGGAGGCGAAACACTAAAGCTACTTATTTACAGTCGTAATATGTGGTTGATTCTATAGTCCTACTGCAGCAAGGTGTCCTCAAACTAGCTTTCTGCTTCACAGAAGTTATGAAGTTATTTTTCTGGAATGCTATAGTTATATAATATATGTATTCAAAGTAATATTGGACTGAGCTGCCAGAAAACATTACTGCAGAAGTCTTGGTCATTGTGTCTGTTCTCTCTGGCTAACCTTAGTCTGGTGTTCATGTTTTTTCTTCTTTTTTTTTTAGAAAGCAATGCTCTCCTCCTCTGACACGTATGATACAAGTTTAATTATGTCTTCTCATTTCTGGTGTGTACAGACATGTCCTTTCATAACAACATGCCCATAAGGGATGTGGATGTTTCATCTTTTCATAGTGTTTAAAGACAATCACATTTTCTGGTGTTTTTCCTCAAACACTGCACTATTATGGCATTATTTTCATGCCACCAACCTAAATGCACAGTGAGATTGATATGAGAGTACATGTGGGGAAAAAATCGTTAATTTGTGTTGTGCACATTTAAATTCTACATTCTCTCTCAGCACACGTTGTGGCACGCTGTCAACTCTGAACTCTTGCTCTGCCTGGTCTGCTCAATTCACAACTCATCCAAGTGTATGTAAATAGACCACACTTTGTGAAACGTCATGAGAAAAATCAAAATTATTGAGAAAATAATTACATTTGTTTTTTGTTTTTTTGACAAAACATACTAGCTGAAGTCATGAAGAAGCCACTCCATGTTACAGAGAGCAGTTTAGGAGGTGTTTGAATTTAGCTGGTTTACAGAGTAAATCTGACCTGCTTTGGGATGTGGGGGAAACTCACAGCTGATTAACATACAAACTTTGAATGGCCATTTACACACTTTTGTTATTGATTTCAGCCAAAAAGATGAAAGTTTGAAAGAAACACTTGGCTACTTAACATCGTCATCACAGCACCCTGTTGGTAAATGAAAAAGGCCCAGGTTTGTTCACTGGTCCACTGGTTCTCACTATATTTGGCCCAGATAACAGATAACTTTTGCTGACAGGGTAAATGCTGTACCAGACATAAATATTGTAACGCATTCTACACTGACTGTCTGCACCCAGTAGATGTACACCAAGGCATTCTCCAGCCAGCCGAGAAACTCTCAATAAGCACAAACTGGAAAATGGAACAAAAGATGAAACTTCTAACATCATTAGAAAGTTTAGTATTCATACTTTCAGAATCTGCAGTTTGTTCTTGGTTTGATTGTGGCTGGTCACAATTACAGACAGATCATTTTCATCCAATCAGAGAATTGCTTGGATGAAAAAGAAGTGGCCACAGCCAGCAAATCAAGATACTGTATTAACTGGAAGAAATGGCAAAACATGGCACTTGCCCAGGGAAAATCCCACATGAACATGATAATATCAACACTTGAATTGTGTTAATTAAGGTTATAGGGTAAAGCATACAAATATGTTTGGTTTGCATTTTATGTAATATTTAGAAGTTCCTCAAGCCTCACTTTTGAAAAGCTTCCTATGCCACTGCTCCCATAGGTCCATAACTTACATTTTAGCATTTATGGAGTCTTGTTTTAGCATCCTGTGTTCTGCTTTCACTGCGAGACCTGGTCATGTTGGCAGTTTTGTTGAAGGTCCCCAACTTTGAGTATTCGATCATTTGCCACAGCTTGGAATTGCTTATTTCAAATCATTTTGAGAACTCCTCAAATCCCTTATCAGACTCACAACATTGTCAAAATCTGTTAGGCTATCTTACCCCTCTCCACCATGAACATTCCCATTGATTTTTCAAATAATACAACTCTTACTACAGTCCACAGGAACTTATAAAAACCTAACTGCAATATTTCTTGAAACCTTGAAAAGATGGAATTGCACTACTATTCTGAGAAGGAAGGTTCTCGACTGTCCTGATGGACTTTATCTTCATTTGCAAATTATGAATCATATCAGCAGAATAAATGATAAATCTCTCCTTCTTTTAGTGCCTTAGAGGGCCCAAGAAAGCTGAAAAAACTAAATCCCTCATGCACTTCATTATTTCCATCCTGTAAGGCACTTGTCCAAGATCATCTAATATATAATCCGCTCCGTTAATGTATTCCTTGTCCTGAGAGATGCTGTGACAAGTTGAGTATTATAGCATCCTATAAGGCCGAAGAAAATGGGCCATCCAGCAGAAACATTATTGCTCTTGTTTCAAAGATACCACTAAAAGCTGCAGCCGGCCACAGCTTATTGCATACCAAGGGACATGCACACAGGATTTGTCTGAAACTGTGAGAAAGATGATAACCACAGACAACAAAGAGTGAAAAGAAAAGGAGTTTGCTGCAAAAAGGAATTATTAAACAAAAGACAAAAATAATGGAGAGAAACAAGAATAACATTTGTCTTATCAGAAGAAGTTTTGTAGTAGTTTTATTCCAGCATTACTACTAAACTACTACTATAGTTTTAAAAACTATTCAGCCTGCCTGATAGTCTACTGAGGTCAGTTTTGGTGTCTAGAAATCCCTGAAATACTGGGGATGGATTCAACCTTCCAGATCTCTTAGGTCTCCTGGTTCTGGTCCTGCTCTGTGTCACCAGAACCAGAACCAAACATGGAGAAGCAGCATTCAGATTTTATGCTCCACTAATCTGGAACAAACCTCCAGAAAAATGTAAAACAGCCGAAACAATGAGTTTCTTTAAATCGAGGCCAAAACCCACCTGTTGCCTTTGGTTCATAATGGCTGGAAAATGAATGAATATTTTTGATGTGTATTTGCTTGGTGGTTTTAATGAAAACATTTGACAAAATGGAAAATGTTTATTGCTAGTACAGTAAAATATATTTACGTAAAGTACTTTGAACTGCTCTGTTGGTGATATGTTCTATACAAATAAACTAGACTCTCAGCCATTATTGTTCAGGTAATCTGTTACAAGAGAGATGGGCTGAGGATCTATATTTCTACTGGTTACTGAGCAAAACTGTGTGCCAACTTGAAAATATGGAAACAGCTCAGTTTATATTGATTTTGACTCAGTTGAATATGTTGAAAAAAATCTATTAAATTGAAATATTATTCACTACTTTGGGCAGCTAAGCCCTGAAAACTGCTTAATGCAGCTACTGCAAAGTTCCTGGTGACAGTCATTAAAGGAGGAGGGTGAGTGGATTCACATACAACACGTTTTTATGAGCACCTTTCGGTTGTAAGCAGTTAGTCGTTGCTTCAGGTGCTTTACAGGCTGACAGGGTTCAAGGCTCTGTAGTCCAGGAACTGGCCAGTTTCATCTCCATAGACATTTATCCTGACTTCCCAAAAATGACCAGCAAATCAAAACCTCCCTTAAAAGTTTTATTTTATGATAAATATTCATCAGCATGTTTTGAATAATTTTAAAGGGCTTGTGCATTAGCACTGAAAGGTGAATATTTCATTTTACACAAAAGGTTATAAATGTCACAGTTCTGTTTGTATGCTGATCAAATTATCACAAGAAGAAAAACAACCAGGAGTTTGTTGAGCTTTACTGCCAGTGTGGATCAATGTCTGTTAATGTTTTAACATCAGCTGATGGGACATGTCTATGGAGAGCCATTTGCGCCAAAA
>NW_015115880.1:53138-53691 GCF_001443285.1 Poecilia latipinna
ACTATATTGTAGCTACAGCTTGCCTGCCACAGTTTGACAGAAGTAAGGCAGTCATACACCGGCTCTTCCACCAGGGTCCTCTGAATACCACCAGCTGGCATGGTGGCTGAATTGTCCTCTTGATCAAGGACACAACTACTGACACAAAGTGGTGGTTCCAGCAGGCAACCCACCAGGTACAAGATAAACTCCAACCTCCTAGGCTACCGGCACCATTTCAGGTGTGCTTTTGGTATGGACCACCATCACTTCTTGGACCTGACCATGACATTGAACCTTGAGGGGGTTTGGTCATAAAGGTCTACACCTCATGTGCTCATTGATCTAGTTGACATCAGTCTCTATATAATTCTTCATCTTTGTTTCCATTAGGAAAATATTGTTGTTTTTCTAGTGGATCAGCAGTTTCTCATCTTGTGTTGGAACCTCATTTGGATCCTCTTTAAAGGGTACATCAAAGAGACAGCTGTCCCTTCGTCATAAACTTTTGCAGGTGGTAACAGAGTACCACATGCCTGATGAAGGGTCAGATTATCCTCTTTTCCCATGAACT
>NW_015115881.1:0-9829 GCF_001443285.1 Poecilia latipinna
TCGGTATCGGGAGGAAAAAACCTGATCGGCACATCCCTAGTTGTCGTGGTTTCAAAGTGTTAAAGCAGGGTCTGGCTGCAGCTGCAGTCAACTACAACACACGCCCGTGTAAAACTCATTAACCTACTTAACCGCTAAGTCAGGATGCCATACAAGTGTTAATAAAGAGTATGATGATCTATGTCATGATTCTCTGTTGCTAATTAAATAAAATTATATGGTAATGACGTGTCTGACAGATATAGCCGTGAGTTTGTGCTAAGCTATGACGATCTGACAGCGTATGTTGACCTGACAGAACAGAGCAACATGGACAAACACCCAGGGTGTTATCTATTTAGGGATGGCAAGAGACCACCGCAGATCGTAGCACAGAGATGGAAGCATAGCAGAACCAAGAGTTTGTACTGCTTTAATATTGGTTAAATTTATTAAGTATTTAATATCTAGGTGTTTTTATGGGAATATGGATCTTTCAGATCAATCTGAGAAGTAATTTTGATCATATTCTACATTTTATTGTATCATGTAGCACGGGCCGCTGGTCTTGGTCTTGACTCGGTCTCGACTTCCCTCGGTCTTGGTCTTGACTTGGTCTCAAACCCTAAAAGTCTTGGTCTTGTCTCGGTCTTGATGCACTCTGGTCTTGGTCTTGTCTTGGTCTCGGGTTAGGTGGTCTTGACCACAACACTGTAGTCCATATCAAAACCCCCACTGTATGGACGATTTCAAAAATGTGTTTGTGAGGGTTTTACTCCGTCACTAACAGCTGCTGTATTTTGAACTTTCCATATTCTAACAAATTTAACTGGTAAATGTATTGTTTTTGTTTTTAGAGAAAAGTGTAAACCTGATTTATTTAAGATTTTGTTCTAATCATTCTCTCCTTTTCTTTGAGGTCATCTGGTCATGTGTTGCCATGGAAGCGCGTCCATGAGCAGTGCTGACAAGAACCTGGTGTTTTCAATCAGCCTCACTAGGAAAGTCTACATTGTTTGAGAGGGAGGGGAGACGCTTTTGATTTTGTTTGGGCCCAAATTGTTTGCTTTGTTTTAGCTTTGAAGTTGTTAAAGTTACTTCGAATTATGTAAATATTTTTCCAGAAATATAGTTGAGTACGTATGTGTATTTTCTGTCTGGAAATGTAAATGCTGTCTCCACCCCGTAATCAGACCTGGTATGAGCTAATGCTTTAAAAGCTGGGTGGCTTGGATCAGGGGGAGACACTCTCTTTCCTGCTGATGGTTGAGAAAGGTTGAATTCATGTCTTTTTGTGAAACTGTAACAAAGTTTTTTTTTGAAGACGTGCATATATGAAAAAAGATTCAGAGCTCTGTAATATTTGGATCCTGTCTGGTTCTTGCATTTACTGAACCTGCTGTTCAGTATTCATACTGAGCATTCATATTCATACTGTATTCATACTGTTCAGCACTTGAAATGTAAATATGCACACAGTTGTTTGGTCTGACACATGATTAGACACATGTCAGACCAAACATGTCTGAAGATTTTCAGTTTTCTAGGTTTTTATATGCAAGAAGGTTTAAAGCACAACTTCTCAAATAGTGGGGTTCACCCCCCCACCCCACCCCAGGAGCATGTGGCGAAGTGTGGTGGTGGGCCAGAAGCAGGACTTTAAATGGTAATTATCTTAATGCTTCACTGAGAAACAAGCCTCCCTCACTAGATGGCAGCAGTGTTCAAACTAACCAACAGGCTGCCTGTTCAGGCCAGTAGAAGTAGCTACACAGCACAGAGCGGAGGAAAAAAAAAAACGGAGCAAATAGCATCGACATATTGAAATACATCTACTGTTGGGGAGGAGAGATGGAGTAGTTTGACAGTGAAAAGAAAAACAGCAGCAGAGGTCAGTAAAGCAAGTACGACTTAGTTTTATGGCCAAACTAAGATTTTTATTTTCAAATACAAGAATACAGTCATAATACTATGAGAACTAAGTCGTATTAGCAGAATAGTTTAAATATTGGCAGAATAAAGACACAATATTGCCGGAAGAAAGTTGTTAAATTAAAAAGCTTTGATAGAGTGATATGTAACCAGCAAGTCTGATTCTTTCTATTCAGTAAAAAGTTGTTTAAACAATAGTTTCAAAGTCCTGTGGCTGAAAATTTGCTTCTGGTGTGCTGAAACATTTAGTATTTACTCGTTTATTAAACCAACACCAACTATAACCTTACAAGACCCCCAGTATTCTGCAACTTAGTGCACTATGGTGAAAAGTTCTACATTTACGAGTATATTCTTGTCCAACTTTACTCATGTTTAAAACGCAAATCAAAAACTCAGAGCCTGGCTCTTATACTCCATCATAAGCAAGTAACTTGCAGAAAACGGCCAGGAAATAGACAAAACGTATCTTTTTATTGTTAATGCAAAATGTTACACACTTTTCATCTCTTATCTGACAAGCTGGAATATTGCTGCAATTTTTTTCTACAATAAATGTTAAATATACACCTTGTGAAAAACTAAACTGAAGAAGCTAACAAGTAATCAATGCTTACAGCTGTAAATAGTTTTACTGTGTTAAGACTAAAAGTACACACCCAGTGAATGATTTACACTTTTCTCTTTCAAACCGAGTAGTCTTGATTAAATGCTACTGATTCAATTAATATACTGATTTTGGAAATTATTTTGAGAGTTGGAACAATAAAACAGCGGTTTTGATAATAAGGTCATACAATGCTGGAGCCAGTGGTTTGTATGATAAATTATTTAATATGAATAGATTCGCAATAGTATTTCAATTCTGGGGAAGGAGGGGCTCTGGTGTGTTGTGAAAAAACAACTATGATCCGTAGAGGGGGTGGGGCATGACAGAAAATAATTGAGAAACACTGGTTTAAAGGAAGTTATTTTGTTTTAAAATGTTCATTTAAAAATATCCCTCTCCATTCATTTCCTAAGAAATTGTGCGATGAGGTGGCAAGTCCTCATACAGCTGAGTGGCAGGAGTAAATTGTGCTCGTAAGATTTTGAGCTTACACATTGCTTTCCACGCAGCAACGCAACAAAAGGGTTTAAATGTTTTCAACTTTTGTTGCTCTCTGCTCTCGCAGAAAACTTTTGTCTTTCACTCAATGTGTCGAGCCCGTAATGCGCTGCTGTGAACTAAGTAAGCTTTTCAGTCAGAATAGTAGTTTGATTAAACTGAGTCATGTAATGTTAACGACTTAAAATTTTCAGATTCATCGTACGTGTTGGCGCATCAATGTTGACAGCCCTACTTTTTACTCAATGTAAATGTTTGATATTTAGGTAAGAAATTATGATAAAAGTTTGAATTGATGTATATTATATTTCCTATAAACTTTGTGCGCCTTAAAGGAAGCATGACTTCGCACCACAAAAGCTGGAAATAGTAGGTGGTTCCATTCAAAATAAAAACACTTCATGTGAAGACAAGAAATGCAGCCAAACAGGAAGATCGAACATTTATTTAATCTCAATTATTTTTCTTCTAAGGTTTTACAGTAGTGTCTGGCAAATTTATGAATGCCTCAAGTTCACCTCGTTTTAATTTGGTGGTTTACTCACCGGTGGATGACAACCAGAACCAGCAGGTTGGTGATAACACTGAAGACAAACATGAAGTAGTAAATGTAAGACAGATATGCTCCCACTTTGTTATCATCATCCCTGGAACACGGTTCAACCGGCTCTTCTGGGACTTTGCTGGTAACATAACTGATGTTTGTCTGAGTCATCTTTGTGTAAAATCTGTCAAAAGCAGAATACACAAAGTCATGTTGTCAGTTAAAACATAAGACTTACTGTTTTACATTATTTTATGGTAATCTACAAAAAGCAGACCATATCTAAAACACCACTGTATAGAAGAAGATTGGATGTAAGATAAAATCCAAATCCAGAAAGAGTTTTCTTACCTCGTGTTTGACAGCAGCTTCAGGCAGTGACTCTGAAATCTCTCTGAGTCTAACAGAGCTCCGCTACCAAAGTGAAGGCAGTTGGACTGAAGTGTCTGTGAGCTCGTCTGGGTCCGTTGTGCATGAAGAAAAACTTGTAATGACTTTAAGATAAGGGGACATGGAAACTGCTTCAGAGAGATCAGCTTTCATGAAAAATCCTCTGGGGCATTTTTGTACGGAGCGCCAATCTTGTCATCATCAAAGATAGATTCAGAAATAAATTGCCAAATAAATGAATTACTCTGGCAATAAATAATTTAGCAACATTTTAATTTGCCATTAAATGCAGCAAAATAAGAATAATATTTCTGGTACATTATTCTTTGTTTTCCAGAGTCACTCTAGTTTTCTGTTAAGTTTTGACAGATGTGAATTTATCTTTTCCCTTCTTATGTTTTCATAGTTATTCCTTCACAAAAATAGTTGTCCCATTAAATCTTAAGCATTGATGTATTTTTTCTTCTAACACGTGACCTTGTTTTATTTTTTAGGATTGATTTCCCTGCTTCACTTTCCCCCCCCCCCCCCCCCCGCATCTTTCGTTTTACGTTCTTTGACTAAACTATGTTTTGGATGAATTGCTCACTTATCAAACTATAAGTTGAATCATTTGCCCCAGGAACTGATATGTTCTGGGCTGAATGCTGTCTGGCGGGTCCTGCTTGGTGCTGGTCCCACTTGACATTCCTGGGGAAGATGAAATGATTGATTTTCCAGTTATTATTAAACTGGAAGGTCAAATAAAGTCCAGTGTTTGTGGGGTATTTATCTACATAATGTTACTCTAGAGGGCAATACAGGAGATCCTGTATTGCCCTCTAGAGTAACATTATGTAAAAATCCTGTATTGCGTGTTTTGAAAGATACAGTTTTCCATTCTTTGCTTTGAAATAGGGCTTCTGGGACTGCCAGATGCATGGACACATGCTCTGAATTTCAGCCGATGGCAAAAGATTTTCCTTTTCCAGCAGCCATTATGCAGCAGTAGCTTAATATCTTGAATGAAGTGGGTGGCGCTCCACCTGGGATGCCAGGTGTGGGGTTGGATTTGGCTTGAAGTTGCTAAGTAACAAATTATGATGCAACAATCTAGAGGCTTGTGAAGGTTCTTTTGCAGACACCAGCAGCACATTTAGGGTGCGTTCACACTGCAGCCTGAAGTGACTCAATTCCGATTTTTTTGACGTAATGCGACCTGTATCCGATCTTTTCATGACAGTCTGAACAACACAGGTCGGATTCTTTTTCGAATGTGACCCATATCCGATACGTATCTGATTCAAATGCGACCTAACGTCCAGGTCGCATTCATCCGAACTGAACGTCACCGTTTCTCAACAAATCTCACTATTCTGCTTCCTGATGAGCGCAAGTGGGAAGAAAAACAACAACCATGACGGAATATATGAGGATTAAGTTGTTAATATGCTGCTCCGGCCGGACAACAACTTCAAATATGTAAGCTAAGCTCCACCGTTAGCCTCCATGTTTACTTCCGCAAACACTGAGCACTTCTTCTTTTTATGGCAGTTGGCAGAACACTGAGAACGCTGACGCTATTGCGCCCTCTACTGCGCATGCGGGACACTTTCAGGTCGTTTGCCCGTTCACATTGCAGAACGCATACAGGTCGCATTTACTGGCAGTGTGAACGGCCCCAGCAAAAAAATCGGAATTGCCAAAAAATCGGAATTGAGTCACTTCAGGCTGCAGTGTGAACGCACCCTTATTACTTATTTCCAAAATCTGGCAGGGTGTTTTTTTTTTTCCAACTTTTGGACTGATTCTAGAAGTAGGAGATACTTAAACTGTAGTGCAAAAAGTGAATTTGGCAGAATAGTGAACATTTGATGGAAACACACCAATTTCGAAAAAACGTACGTTTTTCAATAAAATGTTTAAACCAAAATGTGCCAGGAGTTTGAATAATTTGGGATCTAACAACAGATCAGAGATTTTAGTGTGTGCAAGAAAAGATTGTCTGTGCATGAATACGAATAGCAAATATGGATCTCCAAGTTCCAGGGAATATCTGTTGATTCAGGCTGTGGCTTTGAGTTTACTAGAATAATTTTGGTTTTGATGATCATGTTGAAAACATGCTGGCTCTTTTCATGCAAAATGGTGCCCAAAACTACAAAGTAACTGTTACACACCCAACAATCTACTTTCCAAAAAATGGACTATACAGAGTCATAGTTTGGGCAGCAGTTGACATAAGTTTGAATAAAGGACGCACGTACAATAATGTAATTGTGCCCAGACTACTTTCAGCAGGCTGCTAGACGATTTCCAGTTTAGAAATGGAACATTTACCCATCAAAACTATTGAAAACAAGCGCCTGGTATTGGACATAACATTGTGGAGAAAAGAGCTGAAGGACGTTGTGTGCAAATACTTTTTTCACAATCATTGCAACACGAGCGTTCAGAACCTTTGCATGAATTTTGTGTTGTTTCCTAAATACGTCCACTAAGTATTTATGAGACAATACTGCACCAGATTAGATTTATTACACTGAATGGTGTACTCATACGATGTAAGGCTCTGCCCAGAGAGTCCATTCAGTCATGGTCTTGGTTCCCTCTGGGACCCCCAAATCCATCATAGGTCAGCCCCAGCAGGAGTTCCATTCCTTCAGCGAGCGCAGACTGGAAAAGTTACAAGACTGAGACTCATTCCACCAACTTTGCAGGACCTACGGACTCCACAGACCAACCCGACACAAGGAACCAGCATGCCTGGTAGATGCACTAAATTATCCCACCACCCACTCCAAGACAGACTGAGCCCACTCCCCTTTCAATCACCTGACCCACCCCTGATTCCCAACTTCCCCATCTCCCCTCACCAGTTTTCCACCTGCTGTTGGTCTGAGAAGCACGACAGCAGATTTCTGGCATCTTAAATCAATTCTCTACTTCATTTTCCATTGCAGTTTATGCTAATATTTTACACCTTCCGAAGTGGGAAGTATCACAGTGCAAATATCAATAAATAACATTTATTTTTACTGGGATTGTTATGAGGGATTTTTTTTTTTGTATTTCATCACTGCCATGCAATCACTATTCCCAGTCAGAAAAGGAAAAATGTCTTCCCAAAAAAAAAAAAAAAATGTCCCTAAAGAAAAAAAATTTTTCAGTGAAAGATGCATATACTTGTATGTCTTGTTTCCACTTAGAAAATGTTTCCTATGGGACATCTTGTTGGAAAACACAACCTTTTAAGCCTGACTGGGAAAGTGTTTGCAGTGCACTCTCAGAAGAGGGTGCTGAGATTTATGCTTTGATTGCTGGGAAGATTCTACCATTGGGATTGCATCTGCTTTCAGTTCCCGTCTACATCCATTTAGTTATGAAGGTAAGCAATCACTAGATGAAAGGCAAGTTAGAGGCATTAAGGCAAGACAGGGAAAATGAACAGAGAACTATGTATTCATTTATTCATTCTTCATACTGGAATAAGTCTGTCACTGATCTCCCTGATCTCCACTACCCACAGAGGTCCAACAGCATCTTTAACACCCTTTTGAGTGATGGTAACCTGGACACTCTGGGTCAAGTTTTTCACTGTTTAATTCAACACCCAAAGATTCCGTCCCTGCAGTCTCAACACAGCCTGTTCTTCAGGGCCCATTTCACCACGATGTTCCACATCCACTGGCCTGGCATCAGTCCTTTTGATCCCATCACGGTGTAAGTACAGCGTTGTGAAAAAGTGCAAAAATCGAATACATTTTTAAAGGGGGAAACACTTTTTCACATGTTGGTCCTAACGGGTCACAGTGAACAACATCCTGTCTGCAGTCCCCAGTGTTGTAAACAAAACGGTACTGAACAAGAACAAGTCCATAATGGGCATAGTCCCCTAAGTGAATTTCTCAGCAGTGTTGTGAATTTCTCCCCATTATCAGCAGCCCCACAAGAGCTCAACCGTTTGGAGTTTTGGTTAATCCTTGTGGAGTCAGAAGTCTCACAAACATACAGCATACACACACAGAACATTCTGTCTAAAATTGGGCAGACATCACTTAGCAACATTATTGGGTCATTTGGGAAGTTTACTGTTAATGAGCATAATGGTTGTAAGCTCTTGTTTTCCTTGCATCACATGGAACACTTAGAAAACAGGAACAGGAAATTCCTGCTCAACATTTCTTCATCTTTAAGCACGAAAACCATCACAGAATCCATCAAAGCAATAAAACTGTTGCTGACAATGAAACAGAAAACCCACTTATAATCTTGTGGGATTGAATTCAACAATATTCACTTAATATCCATGAAAACAATGTGATACTGTCAATGCTACTACACCTAATGATTCAACATCCAGCATCATTCAGATTGAAACCTTTCAGAGTGCAGATGGCGCTCCTCAAGGTCTTTTTAAGACTGAGTGCAGCCTGTTAGAGCAGCAGCTTATCTACATCCAACAGCAAGTGGTTAGTTAAGCACATTGGGCACGGCCGCTGGCCCCCCAACCAAGTGCAGGTGGAGGGAGACTGTTATGATTCATGTCCTGTCCATGCTGTGTGAAGCACTCATTCAGCTCACCTGCCACATCTGATTACTTACCTTTTCCACCTGAGCCCTGCCCTACTTAAACACCTCTCAGCCTCTACCTCCTTGCCAGATTATCGACAGCCATGAGCCAGTAGAGATCCAGCGGTTCCTTCCAAGCCTTCAGCGTTTCTACGACCCCTTTCTGTCCACGGATTTACCCCTCCTGCCAAGCCCTTCACAGATCCCTTCTGTTCTGGATTTCTGGACCCTGACCCAAGCCCTGCCTCATGACCACTGAGTATTGCCTGCCCCTCAAGCGAAGTTTGGTCTCTCTGTCCTCCTGTGTATGACCTCTGCCTGATTATCGACAAAGCCCTTGGGTGTTGCGTTTTGGATCTCCTTATGGAGATCTTCATTGCTTCCACAGAAGCCTGTTCCACTGGTTTCCTGCACCTCCCTGTCATCAGACCCTCAGTTCCTCTGCTCCACCTGTCTACTGTGTGGTTGAATTTCGGTAACACTTTATTTGAAGGGGGTTGAATAAGACTGTCATGACACTGTCATAAACATGACATAACACCTGTCATGAACATCAATAATACATGAAGACTTATTTATATTCATGACAGGTGTTATGTCATGTTTATGACAGTGTCATGACAGTCTTATTCAACCTCCTTCAAATAAAGTGTTACCTGAATTTCTATAACCAGATAATTATGAATACTTTTATTACTAACTATAAAGTCATAAAAAGGTAAACATAATTGAGATAAGAAATTATGACAAATTTTTTCACTTCAGTTAAATCCTAATAAAGTAATCTGCCATTGGATCTTAAAATAAGCTACATAGTGTTGGTCACATTTGAAAGAAAAATAACTTTCATAAGAAATCTTATCTAAAATTGACATGGAGTAAGGACATTGATATGCTTATCTTATGGTACAAAATTCTAGTATATATTGTATTAAGTTTCCTTGTGTTTAGCTAAATCCTGCCGTTTTGCTCAGTAATGTCTGAAGCTCGGTGCAGTGTTTTGCTTGCTGGTTGTGACATTTTTTTTTTTTTTTTTTTTTCTAAGCGAATGCACGATTACCAAACTCTGGATGACAGAGACATGTCTGTGACTGACTGGTGCTGCGGTTCATTTACTTTAATTACCAAGTTGCAAATGTAAACCAGCGCAGTGTTTTTCAATCTTTCTTGGGCCAAGGTACATTCTTTTCATTGAGAAAATCATGAGGCACAACACCAACCAAAAATGTAAACAAAGATACTCTGTAGCTGCCTATAGTATATATACTTCTCAAAAAAGTAAAGGGAACATTTCACTTTAATTTTGTGTGTGGCTCCAAATCCAG
>NW_015115881.1:14463-53665 GCF_001443285.1 Poecilia latipinna
GTTGACTCACCCATGTAATTACTATTGTCAGTGTTTTTCAGGAGATGTGGTGCTTTCTACTTGAGTCACGAAAAAACTTCTAATCTCCACCGTACGGGGCAGGAGCTGCAGCTTAAGTTCACTTAGAGATGTTGATTGTTGCATATCGTATTCTTTGAGAACTCTGCAGCGATGCTTATGAAGAGAACCTTCATAAGCATCCTCTTTCAAGGATGGGAAGAGGAGATTAAAAGTGTGCTTAATAAATACTATGTTTTTTTAAAGGTTTTGTTGGCTCTAGTGGCCTTTATTTTAAAGTAGTTTGACAGGAAAGAGGGAGAAGACATGCAGCAAATGTTGCCAGGCCAGGAATCAAACTTGTGACCTCCAGCATGAGGATTAAGGCCTCAATACCTGGGTTGTGCTTTTCCCCTGCGCCACCACAGCACCAATAAATACTATGTTAAGAGTTGTTGCTTTCGAAAGGTACTTGTAATCTGACAAAAAAGTCACGTTAGAATGCATCTCCTGATTTACTGCGATGTAAAGGGAATCAGCGTCAAACATATAGATTAGAAATATTTGACGGCCTCTCCTCTGTGATTATACTGCAGCTGTTATGTCCTCGGGGGTTTGGTGCATGTTTGCGTGTGTGTATGTGCGTGTGTGTATGTGTGTTTCCTCCCTTGCCTTCAAGCTGTTCCTCAGTAAGCAACAATCAAGAGGAGTTTGAAGGAAGAGCGGATTCCTGGTTGACTTACACCGGCTGCTTTTCCATTGACCTTAAAATTGTGAAAAGTGAAATCATGAAATAAATTTGCTTAATGGAGACAACTGCAATTTTGAAAACAAACAACAAAAAAGTTTTTTGAATAAAAAGCTTTTGCATTAGGACGAGATGCTTTTTCATTCATAACAAAATTGGTTTATTCCACAAAACTGCAATAGAAACAGATGATCAACAACTGTATGTTGCCACTGGAGGAAACCACAAAGAAGACGACGATGGGAAGCAGTTAGAGGATGATGGCGCTGCATATTTCTTGATAACTTATTGGATGAACAAGCTCATTTATGATTCAATGATTTTAATTGTTATTAATGTTCCATTTAATAAAAACACTGCAATTGCAAAATTTTTATTTTTTTTTTTACTTTACTGACAGTTTTATTCATATTTGTAATGGAAACGCAGCTGCTGTGTGGTAATCAGGCCTTCTCATTTCTCTTTGCTGGATTCTGCAGTAGAACTAACTTCTGCCTTTTGTTTCCTCCTCACAGTCCTTCGTCTTCATATCATCGGCTCCTGGTTCCCTGGTTGACACCATGTGGGTTCTCCGTTCAGCTCGTTGAGTAATAACTAAACTGAATGGAAATTTAAATGCAATTGTATTTGTAATTTTTTTTCACAAAAAATGTATGAGTAAATGTAGACTATGATGCAATATTTTTGACTCAGTCAATGAAAGCATCTACCGCGACCGCTGGTGTAGAGAAATGTTTCACAAGACAAAGTTTGCAACTTGGTCTGTAATGTGATGGATCTGACAGAACTGCTGAGGGCTGTGTCATGATCAGACTTGAAAGACACCCAGAAGTGTTTTATTTTCTGTGGTGCAGCAAAGATTTGCATGTTAAACTAAAAGCAGTTAATATACACAGGAAGTGCATTCATTGGTGGAGAGAGAGAAAAAAAAATCCTCTACAACAAGAAGCAATATAGCAGC
The DNA here is from genome assembly GCF_001443285.1 of Poecilia latipinna. NCBI lineage: Eukaryota > Metazoa > Chordata > Actinopteri > Cyprinodontiformes > Poeciliidae > Poecilia > Poecilia latipinna. The sequence goes on from NW_015115881.1 coordinate 16,170, forward strand.
TCTCTAGAACTTGAATTCATTAGCTCAGTGTCAACGGGTGATTTCAAGGTTTGTTTAGTTTACTTTGATGTGGATGCTTACACTCCCACCAATAAAGCCTGAACTATTACCAAAACTCATGCATTATTTTAAAGTTTTCCTTAAAACCATGCAGATTGTTTCAAACATGCTTGTCTGTGTACATTCAGTTTATGAGTCATTTTCCAATAACGCCACCAATTTTAACACAGGACTTATTTTTTAAAGCAATACATTTATTGTGCAGTAGGAAAACATATGAACAACATGAAGAATATAATGACAAATTATTATCATGTGGCTTTTTCATGGTGCTGGATCATTCTTACTTCTAGATATCAAAGAAAAAATCTGAATTAAACCATAAAAACACAACTGAGAACAAACTCCAGATTCTCTGCAACAAAGATTCCAACTTTCTATGTAACAGTAAGTGATATCCATTTATATACTGTTATGTACATATATACACTAGTAAGCCTTGACTTAATAATATCAGGGTATACAGTAATACTATCTGCTGAGTAATCCTCCAGATGGATTACTACATGTCATGTTGTGACGTAAAGTAATCACGATGACCTTAAACTGAGACTTACATTGGCCTGACATCACAGGAAAAAGAGACTTAAAGAAAATATGCATATAAAAACAGACATAAGTCACAATTGCAGCAGGTTTACAGTGTAAACATAACAACTCTGACGAAAGTTTTTCGCTCAGTTGTGTTTCCTCTGCCTGGAAACTCAGTCAGCTTTGCTTGATTTGTTCTTGTGTGTCTGATTCTATAGTAAGAGACAGAATGGTGCTGACTTCAATCTTCTTTGATGGAGGGAGGAGAGGCTGGTGTGTCTTTAATTTGTAAAAGCTGTCCAATATTTAAAAAATGAAGATAAAGACCATCTATTTTTTTACAGCTTTGGTTAACATATTTACAAAATATATTCTAAGTCATAAAATGCTGACACAGCAAGCTAATGTTTCGCAATAAACCTCCAACGTCTCCTCCTCTCATAAACCACAGATTTTGGTGTTGAGCAACACACACACACACACACACACACACACATAAGCACATACACACGCAACAAGTTTCAACTCATCTGAATCCATCTGATACTGAATTTGGTATTCCGATCAATATCTGTGGTTGTGTATGCATACACAACCACATGATTTGAAATGGCATGTTGTCCCTGTTCAACAGGATTTTTATGACCAGCTCTAATGATTCATCACTACACCAGAGTATTTTAGCCACAGTAACTGGAAACATCTCCAGACATTTCTGTAGAATGTAATTCCAAATTTTTTGGTGAAAAATTCATCTATCAGCAGACTGTTCTTGGAGTGCATATCTAAAACATTTGCAAGAAAATGGAGTTTGGGAAGCTGACACAAGATCTCATTTAAAAATGACACATCTGTTCCAAACAAACTGCTAGAATCACCTATGATGTAATACGTAAGGCACTGCATGGGCCGTATCAAAACCTAGCATGTGATCATATGCTAGGTTTATAAAAGTCAAACTAATGTTACTAATCCTATAATATCAGTATTGATCTTATATTCATAACATTAATTCCACCTGAATTTCAGGCCAAGCAATTCCTACAAAATGCAAAGCTTTTGTACAAATTTACATCATACTGATTAGATGAATATTACATTTCAGCTTTTGAAGTTGGAGTGCATATCCAACTTCAAAAGATGGATATGCACTCCAACTTTGAAGTAGTTTTTGAAGTAGTTTTGAAGTAGTTATCTCATCTTTTTTTTTAATGCTTCCTTATTTTAAAAAGAAACAGAACAAAATAATAAAAAGGGATGCTTCTTCCATCATACAAAATGAGAATAAAGGGAAAATAAGGAAATTCAAAAGAATATCGAATTGAGCAATATCTTTGTTCTTCTTTTTTGTCCCGTGTTTTATCAGTCTTGTAGAGGCAGGGGAATAAAGCTGCAGTTTCTTTTCCTCTAAAGATGCTTTCAGTCTGAACAGCCTAACAACTATTGCTCTATTTAATGAATTTATTGAGGTGCTTACAATGTCGAAATAAAATGCAAAAACCATGAAACTTTTTCTTGCACGTAACGATCACGCGGTGGTTTTTAGCATCAAAGCCTTCCCCCCGTGTTTGCTCCCTTCGTTGACTTGGTGGAAGCGAGAGCAAACTCACAGAGTGTTTTCAGGAGTGTTTAAGAAAGACTCACGTTGCTTCCCATCATCAGTTCCTATCGTGGGAATTGCTGTTCTGTCATCTTTGTTGACCAAAATGTGTTTCTTCAGGCCTGGGAAACATTTCACCAGCAGCTGTTTGAAGTGTTCCTGGAATTCCCTTTTCATAAGTGTATAAAACATTGGACTGATGCAGAAGTAAATGTACGCCATGTTGCGGGTGACATGAAGAGCGTAACCGAGTTTCTTTTTAGCTTCACAGCTCAAAAGAGACTCTAATTCATAATGCAGGAGTTCTACAATGTTAAAAGGGATCCAGCAGATGAAGAACAAAACTACGATCATAAATATCATCCTGACTGCTTGGAATTTAGAAGCCAATTGGGATTTTTTAATGGTGATCACAATCCTAACATAACAAAATATGATAATAGCCAGAGGGAGGATAAAGAAGACAAAAAGCTGAATATAAAACCCAGATCTTTTGAGCATCTCTACATTCAAATCATCAATGTTAGCAAACTCCTCACAGTGCATCGTGCCCAAATGCTTATAGGTGCCATGGAGGATCATGGGCCTAATGCAAGCCAAACCACTGATCACCCACACCACTGCACAGGAAATCACTGCGTAACGATGATTCCTCACATTTGTTGAGGTCAGTGAAAATACAACAGAAACATAGCGATCAATAGTCAGCAGAGTTAAAAAGAAAACAGAACTGTAAAAACCCATGTAGTAGGCACTGAAGACGATCTTGCACATAGCTGAGCCAAAAATCCAGTCAGACATCTGCATGTAGACGGCCTGGAAGGGAAGGCTGCTCATTAAGATCAGGGAGGACGCCACCAGGTTGACCAGCAAGATGTTGATCACAGTGGTCAGCCTCTGGAACCTGGAGGGAAGATGGTAAAGCTAATAAGTTATTTTGGAAGCATAGTTACATTCTCAAACTTCCGCAGCACGAAAATCTGTGGATTTGATTTCATGCAGGTCTGCAAAACATTAAGGTGAAATTCCTGGTTCAGTTTCCAAAGTCACGATTTTGTGGAATGTTGTTGAAAAGCAGAAAAGGTTTGTTTTATTTTTGGGAATAGAAAATGGTTCAGTTTGCTCACCATTCCAAGTTTATCTATTGTTTAATCACATATAAATGATGTTCTGTGAAGGCCTCAGAGGTCCGCTAGAGCACAGGAGTGAATAAACAGAAACATGAAGGCCAAGGGACAAGGCAGACAGACGGGTCATGGAGAGGTCAGAAGCAGAGTTGGATGATAAGGGGCTTAATGGTGCAGGTATTCATACCGAATATTTTCACTCCAGATATTTCAGTTCGAGATGCACATGAACCAAACATGTTGTAGCTTTAAACCGTTACACATAAAGTTTTATCAACGTTTTGAACAAAAAACGCTGTTCCACCCTGAACCTTTAAAAAGCAACACCAAAACAAAGCATTCACCATACCTAACGTCTGCTACAGTGGACCCCCACATATTACAGAATCATCTATTAGTGGATTTTTCTATGGAACAAAACTCCAAATGAATGGGAATCCTATTTTTCATGTAAGATATTCAAAGAAAATGTAGTTTGGGAAGCTGAAAAACCAAAAAGCTGGACACAATGCTACTGGACATACTATTGTCTGGCATATGCAAAGCAGTTAATTGAGGAGCAGCAGGTGAGTCTGTGAGTAATAAGTGGGGGTCCACTGTAGCAGACATTAGTTACTTTCCTTGGCTCTGATTGGCTGTACCCTCCAGGGGAAATAAGGAAGACTGTGGATACTACCTTTGCCAGCAGCGCTAAAATAGTTTCCTCTGTTTGTATTAATGCACATTACAGTTTGTTTGGCTCTTAAAAGTGCTCTTAAGAGGACTTTTAAGACTTTTAACCAATTCTTTGGTTTNAGAATTGTATTCCAACAATTCTTAAACCAAAGCTTAATACATAACGGTTGACAGACGATGTTGATTCAATGAACAGCTTTCTCTAAGCTGAACGCCATTGCTTACTTGAGCCAAGTGTAAATATCACCAGTGACCTTTAGCCGGTCACTGGAGGAACTGCAGACATACAACAAACATCCATGGGATTGTGAGGAGGGGTCAGACATCACAATGTTTTCCCACTAGCTGAACTCCAGTGGTGCCTTCAAGTACAACTCCTGAACTGGATTGTCTACATGTCCAAATGTTGGGAGGAACAACAAACTTGACTATATTTGAATTGTTGAAATGTCTGACAATAATTTTCTTAAAAGATAAATGAGCTTTTATATGTTAGAATCAAATAAGATGAATAGTTGCTAAGGCATTGTCAGAACAGGGCAGCATGCTCTGTTTTTGTCCTTTCATTGCCACACATCAGGAGGTTGCCCTCCACAGCCGCCTCCTCCAGCCCCAGTTGCGTGCGCATGGCCATGACATACACACGCAGCTTATGAAAGATGTCTTTCCTTTCATTCCAATGTCTTATCCGTAATTTGTGTTGAATATTAATTTGTCGTGGAATGCTGGGGTTGTTCCCATTGTCTGGTGTGAACTTTGTGTCGGTCTCCTTCTTTGGAAATGTTTAAATGGTGAAAACATTATATAGTGCTCAACACTTAATTTACCCACTGTCAATGTCAAAGTCAAATTTATTTATATAGCACTCTAAAACAGGAATAAAGCTGCACCAAAGTGCTGTACAAGAACCACTACACAAATGATAGAACAGAGTATAAAACAATACATCAATTAAATGCCAAAGAGTAAAAATGAGTTCTAAGAAGCAATTTAAAATGATCCTGATACTGTTGAGTTAGTGAAATTGTTTGAGGATTTCATAATGTGAGCTTTGAGTTAATAATGTAAAAATCAGCTCGTTTTTTTTCTGTCAGAGTTCTTCTTCATAACCGGATGTGAGATTAAAAAAAAAAAATGCTTTCTGTATTTGGTGAGTTGTGTTATCTGCATTTGCATGGATAAAAAAAGATTTTCAAGATAATCCTTATAAGGGAAGAACTGAAATATGTCATTGCATGTTGTTGGCATTTGTAAAGGCCAACAAAATATTTAGAATTCTGTCCCCTGGTTTGTGGTGCTTTGTTGTATTGTTTGGTATTTATAAAAAACATTCACCCCATTGGAAAGTTTGCCCTTTTTCCTGCTTTTATGAATCAATCACCAACAACACAGTTTGACATTTTTTGATAAAACAAAGAAAAACTCTTAAGTTGATGTGAAAACTTGTTTCTATAGAATAATGACAAATAAAAATGAGGAAAAAAATAAGAGATTTATGTAATCTCTTATTTTATACAGTCTCTTATTTGTATAAAATAAGTGGAGATTGATAGGCGGATTGGGGCTGCATCTGCAGAGATGCAGGTGTTGTATAGTCTCTGTCTGTTGTAGCGAAAATGTACCACAATCTACCGGTGGATCTACGTTCCTACTCTCATCTATGGTCACAAGCTCTGGGTAGGGGTTGAAAGAACAAGATCATGGATGCAAGTGGCCAAAGTGACTTTACTCCCTTAGCGTTAGGGTGAAAAGCTCAGTCATCAGGGCAGGGGTCAGAGTAGAGCCGCAGCTCCTCCACATTGGGAGGAGTTGGCTGAGATGTCTCAGGCATCTGGACAGGAGGTATCCTAGACACCTCCCTGTTGAGGAGTTCCAGGAACGTCCCACCAGGAGGAGATCCAGAGGAAGACCCATGACATGCTGGAGGCTGAAGGCCGTGGGATTTTTCCAGAAGAGCCAAGTGCCTAGAGAGAAGGGAAGTCTGGGCCTCTGCTTAGGCTGCTTCCTCCATGACCCAACCCAGGATAAGTGGAAGACAACAGCTGAATAAATTAATGCCACCTGAATGTTGTTTCTCATTATGTCCTTCACATTATGACCACAGTGTATCCATATTATGGCTACTTTCAGCAGGATAATGCACATTATCTGCAGGCAACATTCAGTGTATGCTACACTCTGCCTATAGCTCCAGTTTTAATTCACTGTACACATAAATACCTGAAATTATAGAAACACATACACAACCTCCTTAACGATGCGGGGGGTAACCTTGGCGTTTCAGTGGATGTCAAGCAGGGTCCAGGGTTAGGGGGTCTTCCTTGGTGCAGATATTGTTTGTGCAGAGGCTCAGGCTACATTGCAGCATGGCAGGTTCCTGACTCTTGGGGAGATATTTGGGCAACTATGCTACCCACATGGTGAGGACCCCTTCCTGCTCACCCTTCTTCCTAGGGAGGATTGCATTGTGTTCTTCATCTGTTCTTCTGAGTTTTTGTTTCCAAGGTGGGTTGATGGTTATTTGGCAGGTTGGGGTTCAGGAGCATCTCCCCTCCTGCTGGGGGTTGTGTGGGCGCATGGCTGGTGGGAGGCTTTGTCTGCACTGCGGTACATGGCTGGTCCGGGGAGTCTGGTGCCATGTGTCTCTCCCTCAAGCTCCACTCCTTCACTCAGCTCAAACCCTGTGCTGTGTCACTGAATTGACTGTCCTGTGGAGATGCCTGTTGGCCCCAGTTCCATGCTGCTCTTGGACACAGAGTGTTGACGTATCGGCCCTCTAAGAATTTTGCACCTCTAATTGAAAAATCCCCTCACATACATGCCCACCTCTTGCCCTATAATAGCTGGAGGTACTACACCCCTCCACTCAACCCAACCCCACCAAACACCCACCCCATGACCTTCCATTGAAAACTGGGTATAGCCAAAGGATGGATGGATTCTGTACATGAAATCTAAGCAGAAAATAACTTGAAGAATAAGGCATTCATGCCATTGAGCTAGCACATTCATCTATTATTAGTTTATAAGAGCTTAACATTTATATATATTTACATATAAATGCCTGCATTTTTAATACAATTTGGTGGTTTACTCACCGGTGGATGACAACCAGAACCAGCAGGTTGGTGATAACATTGAAGACAAACATGAAGTAGTAAATGTAAGACAGATTTGCTCCCAGTATGTTATCATCATCCCTGTAACACGGTTCAACCGGCTCTTCTGGGACTTTGCTGGTAACATAACTGATGTTTGTCTGAGTCATCTTTGTGTAAAATCTGTCAAAAGCAGAATACACAAAGTCACATTGTCAGTTAAAACATAAGACTTACTGTTTTACATTATTTTATGGTAATCTACAAAAAGCAGACCATATCTAAAACACCACAGTATGCCATGTGCTGAGACTTGGAAATCATCATTTTAAAAACCATGCTAGAGTAAGTAAATAGAAAATAGAGCAAGAAATGTACGTATTTAATAAAAAATGGCAATATTCAAAAGCAGAAATTACTTTTCTCACCACTGATCCGACCGAGAAGCTTCAGGTTGTGATTGTGAAAGTCCGTCTGATACTAAGTGACTTGTGTCACCAAAAGAAAGGAAGTTTCACACAGTGCATGTCTGTGTGCATGTCTCTCCCTGATTTCAGTACGATAACACCGGAAGTTGACACAATCTGTACACACAGTTTCAAACACAACATCTTATATAACAAATTTCTAAGTTACCACACCACGTCACTATGGTTTTTGACCAGTTTAACTGATAATTCTACAAAAGGAAATGCTCAAGATATTCTCCTGATGTGAGTTATATTAGAACATTTAATCATCTTACGAACAAGATAAAGATTACCAAGATATGCTCAGGGAGAAGACTTTGCTCAGCAGCAGAAAGTTTTGCAGAGAAGAGTCTGACCATATCAATTTGTGGTCTTTTTTTACGTGTTTATTACTGACACCGAACCAGACAGAATCACACTGAGGAACGTGTGACATTACCTGAAATAACAGTGGGAATTGGTTTGATCAGTGCTTATTTCATTTATTTCAAGCAATGTAAGCTTGACAGAAATGTGGACACATCATACAGAGAAATGTGTTGGCGTTCCATTAAAGCAGAACATTTGTATTTCCACTTTTAGGTTGGAGTGCCTATGAAACGTATTCACCCCCTCGGATGTTTTACCCTTTTTATTGCTTTCACAAATCAGTCAAGATCAACAAAATTGAGCTTTTCTGACAAGTAAAACATACACAAAAACCTTAAATGTCAAACAGAAAACCAATTTCTAAAACAATGACCAAGAAATAAAAATATTTGCTGCAAACATAAAATGTTTGCAGCATTTTGTAGATGCACTTTTGGCTGCACAGTCTGTGTGGATCGCCCTCAATCAGGCTGCACATCTGGACAAAGTTTTCCTTCATTCTTCCTGGCTAAGCTGTTCCATGTCCGTCAGGCTGAGTGGGGATCGGCTGTCAGGCATCAGGTTGAGGTCTGGGCTTTGACTGTGCCACTCCAGAATATCCGCCTTGTTGTCATTGCAAAAGACTCCTATTTCCACATTGTCAAAATTTAGTATTCACATGTAGAATTTTGAGGAGGGAGATTAGTTCAAAACAATTTGGAAATAAAAGGATGCAACATAGCAAAATGTGAAAAAAAGTGAAGGGCTGCGGATACTTTCTGGATTTAGGCCATAAATCTCTGTTACATTTCCAGCTGTTGTATGTTTATTCTAGTACATACGTAAAGCTGCAGATGTAACTTTTATTAAAAAAAAAAACAGTTTTTTTACATATTTGTTGAAACTTTTTTGGTTTTTCACACCACTGAAAGTGTTGTGAAAATGCAGCGTTACATATAGTAACGTCATAATTGCCATAAAATGATTGCAGTATTTTGTAGATGCACTTTTGGCTGCACAAAGTCTGTGTGGATCGGCTTCAATCAGGCTGCACATCTGGACACAGCCTGATTGAGACCGGTGTTGTTGTTTGTGGGGAGAACTGTTTCTGTTGTTTCTTTTTCTTTCTTTTTTGGGGGTGACTCTTTATGTCAACAAATCGTCACATGGTTTCAAAAAGGTCCATGGTTCTGTAAAAGCACTCAGAAAACAATACAGTAATGCACTATTAGAAAATATCATTTTCTTTCTTTTGAATACTTGAGTATTTTCAGAAATAAGCACTTCAGTACTTTAACTTGAGCAAACCTTTGACTGAGCAACTTTCCCTTGTAGCCTAATAAGAATTGATCATGAGTATGAATACTTTTACTCAGTTGCTACATCTTGGTTGGTATGCTGGTTGGTATGATGTTCTTGGTCTTGAAAGCTTCAACTGCACTCATCCAAATAAACCTTCTGTTGTCAAACACTTCCCCTTTATCTTGTTTGCAGCCGTCTTATTCGCTGGTCGTACAAACACTAACACCACATGGTTTGGTCCTCTGCTTGTTTATTTACACAAATGCATGCATCAGAAACAAAACTCCTCTATTAATGTCTAGCAATGTAAAACACAGCATTAGTAGATTGAATAATAATTATGGACCAGGATAAAGCTGAACATAAATACTTCTAACCACATAATACTTTTAACTATGAATGGATGATGCAAAGGCAATTAAAGTCCATTTAGATTGTTGCTGCAAAGTTACACATGACTGTTCATAACATCTTTAATAACATTAGCTGAGAATTGGCGGCTTGCGTTAGGTTGCCACAGGTCTAAATTTTTCAAGTGAAATGCCCTCCGATTAACATTAATTAATCAGGCACAACTCTGTAACCATGGATACATGAAACAAATAACACTGTCGCTTTATTTTAGCATTTGTTTGCAAGTGAACCACTGAGATGCTAAAGACAGAGAAAATAGGACTCAATAAGTTTGATATAGCATCTTCAAAAGCAGTCGGTATCTGTCAAAAGCAAAAGAACAGCAGCGAACGGGTGATATGACCATCAGATGAGCTGTTATAGTTCAAATAACAGACAGAAAATGTCAGGATACGTGCTTATAGAAGTACATATGCATAGGAAGCACCCTTGCACAGAGCCAAAATTCTTCAGGAAGGATTTGATTGTGTTGACTTGGTCTCCAAATCCCTCTGATCTCTACCCAGCCCAGCATGTGAGGAATGAATTGGAAAAACAAGCCTGATTCCTACAGGCCCCACCTCCCACTTGGTCAAACTGGTCAAACTACAGACACAGTGCCACCAGATGCCACAGCACATCTGCACATCTGCAGGGTTCTGGTGGAGTCCTTACCAAGACAGCTCAGGGCTGGGTTGGCACCAAAAGGGGAGACAAGATTCTATTGGGCAGGTGGTCATAATGTTTTGCCTCATCAAAAATAACAGCATATTCCATTCAGGTTATCAACACCAAGCGTCTAATACACCAGGGTGTGATTGCTGCAATGAAAGTGAAAAGACAGATAAAATGCTAAGTCATAAATACTGAATGGTTTCCATGACAACATTTCCAAATGATTCTGAATCAGATATTGAGAGAAACAACAAAACACAAAGCAGGTTACAGTCCCTCCAAGATTTCACGACTGTTTTTGTGAATTTTTTATTTATTTTTATTCAAAATCACTGACTTTGAGGGGATCCTATTTGTAAGGAATTTTGCGAAACCCTCATGAAGCCACTTCCAAAATCTACATCTATGAGAAAAATATTAGAAATAAAAAATAAAAAAAAAGCAGGCAAATTGAACAAATACTTATTTAATCTTTAAAGAACTTAAATAACTTGATTTTTGTTACTCCCCTTATTGATTATGGATTATAACTTGGCATCAAGTAAGGCTGAGGAGGCAGTGTAGTAAAAGTAGGAAATACTGCCACCTGCAGGCGGGTGTTAGAATCTGGAACATTTATAATAATCTCACAATTATGCATTAGGGTGGGAATGTGGGGAAAAAATGTGGGAATCTGTTGATTTTGAGTAAATTTCCGCAGTTGTGGAATTGCAAAAAACTGGAGGGACTCAAAATGTTTCTGTCGAGGATTTTGACAAACAATTGTCAGAGAAAAGTAGAGGTAGATATTTTTATTGACCAAAATATCAGTCTCTCCGTCGATGAATTAAAAACATCCCCTACTTTTCAGTTCAGGAATTGGGAATCATCTGGGATGGTATTTGGAAGAGCCTTGGCTTCTGGACTACTGGCTGCGTTTCATGGTGAACCTCATGGTCTTAGACTGCATTTCCAACGTAATGAGGTTCCGACTGCCTCCAGTGCAATGATTCCCACACAGTCTCTTTTGAGGGAGTCAGCAGTGATACAGTGAATGACTTCCTCCAAACATCTGGACGGAGAGCTAAATCCAGTTTTTCAGACATCCGGCCCTTTGTTGTAATGTTGCCTGTGGTTGTAGGTCCGATAACACATGGACACATCGCAAACTCCTGGAAGACCTGGGATGCCCTGTTTACCGGGATCTCCTTGTAGTCCAGGTTTTCCTTGAATTCCTTGACTGCCTGGATAGCCAATACCATCAAAGCCTCGAGGACCCTGCATTCCTACAGAAATAAGAAGAGATGAAAAAAAAAATTGCGGTAAGACTTTTCAGGAAGTACTCGACATCTTACTTGGCAGTGAAGTTGATACATCTTTTAGAATTGAAAAGAAGATGGATTATATACGTTTTTGTTCGGAGGTCCTTGTATGTGAAAATTTCTTCATAAAACAAGATAAATTGAATACTTTGCTAAGGATGTATAAATAACTTTATTTTCTTAATTTAAATTTGAAGTATTGTCAAATGATGGTCAACTTTATTCAATCTAATGAGGACTTTTTAGAAAAATAGCCATCTAAAATAACCACACTGCAGTATTACATCTACTGAAATATCTTGCTGAAAATGTCACTCAAATTGTTAAGAAGGTGTCATGGAAAAAATAACAGAATAATTTTTATCATAGATTTCCTAGGCTACCCAAATTCCTCCTCGGATTGGTTGATCAGGCCCTCTTGATGTTTCCTTCCCCAGAAGCTTGAGCTCCTGAGCTAAGTCCAGATTTAGTGAGAAGGACCCAGAGCATGAATCAGCAGGGCTTTGTCCTGTTTAATATTCGGCTGCAATATGTTTTTGTTGTTGCTTTGTTCACTATCCTCCTTTTAGAATGTGTCTTTATTTACTACCTTTAAGGTTGTTTTCCATTTGTACTCAGAGCTGTTCTGAATGCATAGTTAGCCAGGGTGAGAGTGACCTTTGACCTGAAATAAGTTGTTTATACTGACATTTCATTTCAGTTCTGTGGGTAAGACAAACCCCCTGATTTCAGAAAAATCGTCCCTTTAGAGGCCGTTTGGTGCTGAAAGTTGATGATACCAGATGGTTCAGATTAAAATTCACCCTCTTGTTTTCTTATCCATCTGAGAATAATCCAAAGACCAGAGTCAAAATATGGTTATAAATTCCTTTTTTTCAGGCTCCTGGGAGATTTAGAATCTCATGACAAATGCTGTATTTAAACAGTCAAGATTTAATGTTTTTCAGTCGTTCTCAACTTCAAGCATCCTTCAAGCCTCTTAAGAGTCATTTGGACCCCATGAGCATTTTACTCTCTCTTTTGTTCCAGCAGGTGGTACTGGCTCGAGTTTTGGGAACTGGTGGTCTGATGGGACAACGCCCCCGCTCCCCCTGTCTGACCATGACATCTGCCTGGCTCCTCCTGAGCGTCACGCTAAGACTGCAGTAGGGCTAAATCTGTAGTTGTGGAGTAGAATCTTTGGTTTGCTGTTGATTCATGTTTTCCCTTTCTTTATCATTAATTCATCACTTGTAAGTAAATCGTAGGTCAAGTAATAGTAAACGTTACTTCTGATTGGTTACTATATATTTTTTGGGCTCATTCTTAATTGAAGCGTAAAAGTTTCTAATGATTCTAAAGAAAATCTTAATCTTGAGAAATCTACATGAATCTCATTGAGTTTCTTTGTATGTGATAAAGCTCTATGGAAAGCTCAATAATTTATTTAGAATGGTTTGAAACTATGAGACTGATTTGTGAACTTCAATGTATTTTAATGCACACCTTAATAATGCAACCCAGCTGCCAGAGAAACATATGTTGCTTTTGTAATCATGTCCTGAACATTTACATTCATTAAACCAGCAGCGGACACGGTAACCTCTATGTCCAAATTACAGAAGTTACTCAAGCATATTCCTAAAATCTCAGAAAAATGACTTTGGTTAGGATGATAGCATACCTGGCTGTCCAGGAGGTCCTGGAGGTCCTTTGTAACCTTCTCCTTTGCTGCCTTTGGGCCCTCTCTCTCCGATGTCCCCTGAGAACATAAACATTTTCTTTAACAAAAAAAAAAGAAAAACCCTTTCATTTCATGCTACACTAACAGGTAAATGTACCAAAACGCTCCCAGCCCTCTGGGCTTTCTATTTGCCCGTTTACAACCATTTTAGTGACAATAATACATAACGGAATGAATTCTCTCAATCGGGATTTGTTTCGGATATTTCCATTTTCATCTCGGTTGTTTAAAATTTACTTTACATCCAGTCCACCCATTAAAGCTACATTTCTTGGGCAGGGCCATTTTGGCCACAGGCCAGCCAAATGGATAATGCTTTTGAAGAAATCAAGTGGGATAGATGCATTCATTAGTGCGCACACAAAGTCATTTGCAGCAACTTTATTGATGATTATTCTTTCAAACACATTTCATCTTTTTTTTTTCTTCAGCATTCATTTGATTGCACCGGATCTCACTGGTAATGGACCGGAGCTTCACCTTAACCACAGACTTGTTCAAATCCAAAGAACCTCTAAATGCCCCCCTGTTCTCTGTCCTCACTGGATTCAAATTAAACATCAACTATATCAAGGTTGACCTTTTTAGGGTCTTGGCGTAGACCCCTGGGTTGCTGTTGTTTGATCAAGTGAAAAACTTCACCGTGCATTTTGAGCCTGAAAGAACTCCATAAGGAGGCGGATCATCGACATACTGCCAGCATACTGGACGCTGTGGTGTTCTTCCCAGTCTCCTCCGAAGCAAAACTGAAACTTCCAAGAATTCCACATGATCTGATCAGTTTCAGGAAACCGTTGGGTGATGTCAGACCCTGGAACCTTGACGGGAATTAGCCGAGTCATACCAGTCTAGGGCAGGGATTTGATGTGTTTATGAGAATATATGTGTAGTTCTGTAGCTTCATGTGTCAAAGTGGCAACCTGCCCAAGTTCTAACCTGCTATAACCAAATAGGTTCAGTCATCACAACTGATTCCTTGATAATATTTTATCTGCATTCAAAGCATAAATCTTATCAGTACATTCTCTCTTAAAATTCACATTTCTTTCCACAAAAGTGAATGCATATCTACACAAACGGCTGGTCCCTTACCAGCTGCATGTAGCACATTTTTGCAAAACAGAACATGGAGCGGATGAGTGGGAGGAGTTGCTTCAGGATGCAAAAGTAATAAAGTGCAGTGAAGGATGTGTCATTGAGTTTTAAACTGCATGTTTTCCCAGTGATGGTGGTGGGAAGTTTCAACATAATCTGCAACTTAAGATGTATATAAATCTGATTTTGTTCTGGTTTGATTGGCCATTATTTTGTCAGCACAAAATGGTGACTGCATAGTCACCATTTTAAAGACATCTTATTATTTCTGGAATCAGTAGTAAAATATGTTGAGGCCTGTATTCATAACAAATGGACTTGAAAAGAGGAAACCTTGTGAAGATTCTCATTGTTTTTCACCTCCATGAAATAAGGAAAGGAAACAGATGAGACAAATCTGTCCATACGTGTTGGCTGGTTTTCCTCCTAATTCAAAACGTGTCAGGTCAAACCTTTGATGCCTGCCGGACCCTGCATTCCAGGTGGTCCTGGGTAACCTGGAGCACCACTTCTTCCGGGGTAGCCTGCAGCTCCCATGGACCCTTTGGGTCCTGGTGCTCCGGGCTCACCCGGGGGTCCCTTCACAGTGTTGCAGCTCTCACATGTTGCTTGGAGGGCGAGGCTCTGGAGGAGTGCTGGGAGCTGGTCTGCAGGTACAGTCACAACATAAATGATCCATTTTTAAATATGAGAGTTTGATCAATGAACTAATAAGAAAATGTTTTGTGTTAATTTGGAATCCAACAGCCACTGAAATCATTAAACTCATTGCTACTAGTTTCCTAGTTTAAGGAAAGGTGGTTGTTGTTTGTCTTACACCTTTCTTATTAATAGCAGCCATTTTGATGTTGGCTATCTTTGTAGAAAGGTCTTATTGTACATATGGTGCCTTCTAATTGTTTTACTGCATCTTAAACCTTCACATTTTGTCACATCACAACCACAGACTGTATATCACAGATCTGTTGCTTACGCGTTCATCCATCTTTTAGCCAATACTTTACAGAAACACCTTTTGCTTCAGGTATATCTGTCCGTCCTTCGAGGTGCCATCTCTTGGTTCAAAAGAAGCAGTTCAAGAAAAGTACCTTAAAATGACAGATTTCATTTTACACCTCTACACACTGAAGTTTTTGCCTTTTCTGTTCAAAACAGTTTAAAATCAGTCGGATCAGATGGAGAGCGTTTCTGAACAGCAGTTTACAAGTTTTGGCCTTAAATGTTCAGTCGGATTAAGGTTTGGTCTTTGACTGGACCTTCTTATTCATGAGCATGAACGAAAACTCATGAGAATATTTTCGACTTTTGTTTCAAATTTGTTTTCTAATTGTGATTGGGGCATTGCATTATTACATACTGTGAAGCTAGAAGGAGGTTTGCTCTTACTTTTATATTTTTAGAAAGTTATGATGTGTAACCGTACCTACAATTTTTTTTTCAGGCTCCTGAGAGATTTAGAAGCTCTTGAAAAATGCTGGATTTAATCAGTCAAGATTTAATGTTTTTCAGTCTTTCTCGACTTCAAACATCCTTCAACCCTTCCACGGTCTTAAGAGTCATTTGGCCTCCGTGAGCTTTTCACCCTCAGGTATTAATCAGATATCAGTTTAAAATTAAATTAATACCTGAGCTACAACCCAATAGGAGTTGGAAAGGAGGCTTCATGGAGGGAGAGCAGAACCAAAGAGCAGAGAGAGGAGGAGGAAGTCAAACTGTCTCTCCCATTGACCGTAAGGGCTGAAGATCACGTCCCCTACTCCAGCATCTCTCTAATCGTAGAGCCAGAAAGGGATTTGAAGAGGAGCGTCAAAAGCAAAAGAGCTGGATTAGCAGAGCTTCCCAACATCTGATGATGTTGCAGTAGAATATCTTCTTCAGTCAGAGGCTTCTTCAGATTTACTGCAAAGCTGACTGCTACCAGAGCTCTGTTCTCCCTACAGCATCACCATCCACCACTCTTTGAAGAAACTTTGATGATATGAGTTTCAACAATATTTGATTTTTCCTTTGGGATAAAAGTATTTTTGAATTGAACTGAACATGCTTTCACTGGTCCATTATAACTCTGGCTGTATGTTTCGAGTTATTGTCCTGCATGAACTTTCATCCCGGCCTCAAGGATTTTGCAAATTGTCACAGGTTTTCCTGTGCTCTGTATTTCCTTCCATCTATGTTCCAATCTACTCTGGGGCTGGAAGAAAAGTATGATGAAAGTATGACAAAAGTATAACGTATAGTATTTATAGTGGGGGTAGTGTGTTTACTCTGGTTTTTTGTTTTACAAAGCATTTAATAAACCAAGGTCTCATTTGACCAGATTGTTCCTCTTTAATGGTTTCCTGACAGGGAAACTTTAAAAAAGCAATGGACTGTGGATATGGACAGTCAATTGCTGTTCTGCATGCTGCTGAAGGGCAGAAGCTGAGAATGCAGGGCATTTCATAGACAAAACTTGACCAACTCTACCAATCCCGATTCCACTGAAAGTGCAGCCCTTTCCTTGCAGATTTTTCAGTCAGTCTCTGCAGAAGACGTTTCTGCAAAAACTTCTCTTAAAGCAGTTGATGCTGCTTTAGGAGATTCTAGGAGACTAGAATCAATTAGCAGTTGATTCTAATCTCTTAAAGCAGGACATTAGCTGAGTAAGTTAAAGATTTTGCATGAAAGATAATAAATACATGGTGGTACTTGGTTTACAGTCAGAGGGCAGTTAGCAGAGTATTATTAGCAATTTGAAGCTGTTGGTGTAAAAAATGATCAACAGGAGGAGCAGCGCCGCCAGTCTGGGCCCAAAGAGAGAAGAGAGTTGTGCTCTATTCTCTGAATGAGAATGATGAGTTTATGACTCATTTCCCAATGCTACAATTAGCAGGATAATTTATCAAGCTAATGTGCTGCATTGCATTAGAATAGAAGGAAACTGGTGAATGACTTCTAAAGCGCATTTAGAAACTAAAATGTATGATAGATAGATAGATAGATAGATAGATAGATAGATAGATAGATAGATAGATAGATAGATAGATAGATAGATAGATAGATAGATAGATAGATAGATACTTTATTAATGCCTTTGGCATTTTCCTTCAGGCAAATTGTAGTTCCGTTTATCTTAAATGTCAATCCGGAAAGCATTAAGAGTGACTCACTTTCTCCACATTTTGTTATGTTATAGCTTTATTTTAAATTATATAGAATAAAAATAAAAATGTGCTTTTTGAGCAAATTATTCTCTTTGCTCAAAAAGTCTACAAATACCCAAAGTTTTGTGTGTGTGTGTGTGTGTGTGTGTGTGTGTGTGTGTGTGTGTGTGTGTGTGTGTGTGTGTGTTTTTGAAAATTTATAAAATATGAAAAAAATGTCTGATTTCTATAAGCATTTGCAATATAGCTCAAAATGGAGCTGTTTCCACTGATCACCTCTCAGATGTTTGTAGAACGTAAATGTAACAAATTCAGTTGGAGTTCCACCACTAAATAAAACAGATTGCGATGCGAACAAACCTGAAAAAGTCACCTGAATACGTTTGCAAGCACTGTGTGGAAACCTTTAATGGACTTTCTTGAATGTTAATAAAAAAAAAATTCTAATTGTACTTTTCAGTACTTGGTGTTTAAAGTTATATTTAAAGCTTAAGCACTCATTGTTTGTGTTTTTAATTTGGCGGTAAAAAGGATTAGAACCATACGTACTGCGCAAAACATCCGCACACATCTTAAGAAGATGTTCATCTGAAGGAGATTTGCCCTGAAACACACAAATATGCCATAAGTCAAGAGAAGAGAAACAGGAATACACACATCTTGTCTTTAGCTATGCCTGCTCTACTCTACTTTACACGGTTCTTGTGGTTTTCCAGCTCTCTGTGGGAGGGGTCATTAGGAGGCGGCCAAAGGGCTGAAAAGTAACATGATATGATCTGTGCGCGACACAAAAACATTTTCACCTCGTCATTAGACCTCGGTCTCATTTCCAGTATTACTGTTTTACTTAAAGCTCAAAATACTTTCAGTCGTTGTGCCGGTCAGTCATATTTGTGACTGTTTGCACCGACTCTCAACCTTATCAACTCAGAAAGCTGTGTTTCCATTGACATTTCGAAAATACATTTGCTTAATGGGAACAGTCAATTTTGAAAAAAAAAAAAAAAACTCTTGTTTTTCTGTTAAAAGTTTTGGGCTAGAATGAGGATTTTTTTTACAGTTTTGAAATGGTTTATCACTTTTTCCGTATCATGAGTCACATGATCAACAACCGGATGTTGCCACTGGCACAAACTACAAAGACGACGACAGCAGGTAGTAGTTGGAGGATGTTGGTGCGGAATGTATTTTTAATGAATTCTTTCATGAACAAACTTATTCCCGTGTGATTTTAATTGCATTTCTGATTTAATGGGAACACTGCAATTGCAAAATTGTGTTTTTTCTACACTAGTTGAATACTGTAAAAGTTTTGCAAACATTTGTAATGGAAACGCAGCTGGCGTCACATACAAAATTGTTTGAGTTTGAGTTTTTGTACGTAACCATTAAAATTGACCTTAATGCGAACAAGTCCTGTAGACATCTGCCTTGAGAGAAAGTGCACTTAAGTGTATAGGGACCTTCAAACATCAATCAGGTCTTTCAGCCATTAGAGAAGTGCCAGTATCATTAAGCTTGTTGTATCCAGCTGAGCATCAAAATCTGAAGGGTTTTTACTTACCGGTTTTCCGGGATATCCAGGTTGGCCGGGCTGACCCGGAAGTCCATCTTGGCCAGGAAATCCCCGGGGACCAACAATACCCAAATGGCCTGTATCACCCTTCTTCCCTTCTGGCCCTCTTGGCCCACTTTCACCTTTTAATCCCCTCTGAGGGAAAATGCACAAAGTGTCACAATAGTATGAATGTTGGAACTGAGAGCAAAACCAATTTTTTATATTTTCTTTGCTGTTATTGTCCTTCGGTACAAACAAGTACAATGCCTTACAAAAGTACTTATACCCCTACAGTTAAAAGAAATATAAATATACATTTATGCCACTTTCCAACTTCTTTGTCAAAAACAGAAACTCATACACTAACTATGCACTGTTACACTGTTTTGTAATAAACAATGCATAAAATGTATAGACGTTTGTGGTTGTTACATAAAAAAAGTTAGAATGTTTTACTGTCTCACTAAATGACATTTCTATTCTATTCTATTTTATTTTATTTTATTCTATTCCATTCTAAGGCTTTTGTATTGTATTTACATTCATTCAAGAAGTTTGGTCCAATTAACAACATGTATTTATTGAACCAAACATCATCATCAAAGGAAAAAAGATCAAGAAAAAGAAAAAAGTAAGGGAACAAATGAGTAAAACAATGATAAAACCTATAAGTAGACAACTTTGACAAACACATCATCAGTTTAATCTAAAGATCTTTTTCAGTGTAACATAAGCAATGAAACTGAAAACAGGAAGGCTGGCGAACACTAGAAAGGGAAGTAGAGTTGTATTTTTTCCTGACTTTTTTTGCCTTAGCTTTGCAGAATACTACCAGTTTTATCCACCATGGCAGAAACTTTAGAGTCTGTTTCATTTTGACGTCATGTATTAACAGTAAAGGTAGAGCCAAAGGCAGCATAACTTAAAGCAGTGGTTCCCAAACATTTTCTCCTGCGCCCCCCCAGTGGTTTCCAAACATTTTCTGCGCCCCACAGTTTGGGAACCTCTGACTTAAAGAATCACTGAGCTATGTGACCTAGTGGGATTGCTTTCGGTGTCTTTCACTAATATTGGCACTGCAATCAAAGAAAAGTTGTTTCTGATCATCTTTGATTTTTGTATGTTTGCCATACAGATGTGTTAAAAGAAGTAACATTTGCATATAACCAGCTGGAGGAGTTCTGCAAGAAGGCTATGCTGCTTTCCAGTCCATTACTAGTTTTTCATTACAAAGCTTGTTACATAATTTAGCACTTAGTAATCTATTTCCTACATTGCTGCTGTGGGAAACTGCATCTTCATAAATTTGAGTTTCCACACAGTGCAGTAGGTACTTGACATTAAGTGCTTTTTAGATGTAAATGTTTCCCAAAGTGGTGGCAGATTTCCCCCAGGCATGAGGAATTAGCTCTTGGTCTTCTTCCACTGCAGACACTTGATGGAGCTACTTATTGTGCTCCAAAATAAGAGCTTTACAAACCTCTCCTTTCCATCCTTTGGGTCCCACATCACCCTGGCAGGAAACAGAAAATTGGGAAGGCAGAAAGGTGGGGAGGTAGAAGAGGAGATAGAGAGAGAGGGGGGCAATTAGTTGTAGCCTTTCGTGTATTTTGCTATTTCCACTGCTTGGAAATCATGGGTAATTTCAACACAAATATAAGAACCGTGGTCCACTGCCTATTCACGTTTTTTCTGTTGAACATAACTAAGTAATTTATTGAAAATCAAACAAAAATGCAGATTTGGAAGCTAAAATGCTACTTGAAACCGAAACGCTTGTTGGCTGACATTTTCAAAGCAGCCAACTAAAGAGCGCCATTTATTTTCCTTGACGCTGATTGGCTGAACCTCCCAGAGCAGAAATAAAGAAGACATTGGATGTTAGCTTCTGCAGTTGAGCTACAACAGTTTCTACTATTGTAGCACTACAACACACTAAATATTTTTTTATGTTAGTACTATTAAAATAAGGAATTATGTGTGTGCTGCTCTTGAAAAACATCACAGGTCAGCCATATTTTAACTGATCCATAAATATGGCTTTATGGAATCATACAGCAAAGAAAACTATAAAATTAACAATTCCAACAAGCCAACCAGTTTTTGGAGTTTTTTAACATAATTAATTGCAATTTATTACTATGATTAATCCAAATTCTTGCCATAATTAGAAGCTTCTCACAATAACCATACGATATGATAATCCCCACCCCAAACTGTGATGACTGTTTGGTGATTTCAGCAGTTTTCAAATATAACAGAAAATGTGACTTAAAATGGTAAACATCACTATTATCTGCTGGAGTTTTTCCGTGTGAGATCATGCTCGTGCTGCTGTCAGGAGCTTCATATCCACACGGAATTTAAAAATGCAAAGACTTTGCTGCCCCCTACTGGAAGAACAGACACTCACAGGTACGCCGGGAGTTCCTGGTTCTCCATCTTCTCCTCGCTGCCCCTGTAAACAGACAAAACATGATTGTCTGTCTCCTGCTACAGTCTGTGTGTATGTATTATATAGAGAGGGTAGCAGTACTATAATAGAGGGTTATAACTACTCCTAGCTACAAAGGGAGGTCATGTGTGGAGAGGAAGCTTTGTGGGCTGAGATTCAGTGTCAGCTTCTTCCCTATTGGTCAACATCAAGATCAAAATAAGGTATGTGACAGTGTGACACTAAATAAGGGGAATTATTTAGGGGAATTCAAAAGCTGCCAGTTTTGCCGGCTGTTTATAAGAAGTGTTTCTTATAAACACTTCTTGTGGTTGAAATACACTTTTCACAGGACCACAGTGATCCTCTAAAAGTGATACTCATTTAATCCTAGCTGAGACTTTTTTTTGAGAATTTAGTAAAATGCCCATCCTGTGTAAAAAAAATTATAACTAGTAAAGAGAGAACACATATGATGACCTCAAGTTGATGGAAGGTTCCTAATGTTACAGTATATGGTTAGTTCTTAAGAAAATAGTTGCTCAATCATGGTACAGTAACTAACTAATTTGGTTTGAAGACAGAAATACATAAGGAAAACAAATAATGATAAAACAATTATTATTTTTATTATTACTTTACTCTGAAATATTTGATTTAGGATGATTGTATTTTGCAGCTGTGGTGAGAGGTGAAGATTCTCCACCGTACCCGGTTTCCTTTGGAGCCGCTCTCTCCTCTCTCCCCCTGAAAACACAACCCAGAACTTTAGACTCCATGAAATCATACAGCCAAGTAATAACATGTAAACTAAATGAGAACCTGATGTTGAAGATAATTACATCTATGAATAGTGGCACCATTAGACTTTTTTCCCTTACAAATGTGCAAAAATTACAGTGTTTCCATTAAATAATAATTTAAATTTAAATCACACATAAATGTGCTTGTTCATATGATAAAAATCATGGCATCAACAGATGAAAACATGAGACATATTCATAATGCAGTCATCTATCAGCCAATAAGAGGAGACATTGGCGTCTCGAATTGGATTTGACATTGGAGCAACAAGCCCCGCCTACATGATGGAACGACACACAACTTTTTGTGAACTGTGTGATGCTCTGCTGGAGCCAGCTGCACACTGTCCAAAAAGATAAAAACAAACTATCATCCTGCAGCTACTTACAGTTGTTTTTGTAATTTGTCGTTTACCTTAGTATTAACCTCCAGCTGTTGACCATGTGACTTGTGTGATGCGAAAAAACATCTATTTTGATACTACAAACCACAAAACCACCTCATCCTAGCACAAAATCTTTTACTGAAAAACATTAGGGTTTTTTCAAAACTGGCATGTTTCCATCAGGCAAATTTATTTTTATAATTTCAATATTATGTTCAATGGAAACGCAGCTTGTGTCTTCTTGTTGAACAGAAACAATGCCCAGTGCGAACAGGAGAGAAAACTTAACACCTACTGCCAAAGAAGTGTGAAGGACATTTTTACACACTTAAAACGAATCATGTCATTATTGCACAAAATCAATAAGTATATTATGCTGTAAACATTTTCAGAATACAACATGGGCATTTTAAACATTTCCAAAAGCTCTGGAGCAAATATTTACTCTGAAAACGGTTGTCATCTGAAGACCTCACTCAGTGTGGATCAAATTGTCTGTACGTCTTGCTGATATTGGTTCTCACCTTATGGCCTTTCAAGCCTGGCCGCCCTGCAACCCCCGGTTGGCCCGGAAAGCCTGGCTCCCCTGCCAAACCCTGGAAAGGTCAAAGGTTATAGATCTTTGGAGAAGCACATCATTTCTTTTAAAAACGTTTTTCATTAAATTGGTATACAGAACAAAACATCTATGAAGTGATTTAAATTCATATTAGGTTCTTTAGCAAACAGTCATTTCAGTCTCAAGTTTTTTTACATGGTTTTGGATGCTGTGCAGCTGGAAGGTTATTGCTCTTCCTTCCTTTTTTTTTTTGCTTTCGGACAATTATGGTGCATATCCATGGCAACAAGGTATTGTTTTTGCAACTGGAAGCAGCTGGTCAGTACCTAAACGGCTCAGAAGCCGTTTAGGTACTGACCAGGTACTGACCAGTACTGACCAGTACTGACCAGTACCTAAACGGCTCAGAAGCTGCTACCCTGATATTGAACTGTTAGCATTTCATGACAGCCATAAAACTGTCATACAGCAACAGTCTTCAGTCAGAAGTCTTATCTGATTTGTTGTAAGACTGGCTGCTACCATCTAAAAGGACTCTTTGAAGATAAAAATTCAATTGAGTTGAAATTGTCAGTCAGGCTACAAAATCTTTGCTAGTATACCTTTAAATTAAATTGTTTAATATAATAAGATTTTAATGCGGTTTTGCTTCTAATGTGGCTATTTTAAGATGCTAACCTGAGTTTTATGTTTCTCTTCTTTCCATGATCTTTTTTTACATAATTGAAGGATCAAAATGAGATTTCCAGCTGCACTTGTTAAAAAGGAGTCTGCATGAACACTTAGCTTTGGTAGTGAACATTGTCATTCAAATAATATTAAAAAAAATATGGGCAGTGAATATGTTTTCAACATGTTAACTTACTGACTCTAATTCAAAAAGTATTTTTATGCTTTCAAATATTAAAATGTAAAATTAAATCCAATCAGATGTCTGTTTCCAATGGACATTACAGCTAAATAGAAGAAACTGAGTTTGTTGAAAGATGCCTGTTCATGTTACCAATGGGTGTTTTCTACCTGGATGTCAACACCTTGTTGAAATATTCTTTGTTTTCAACAAGATAAAATGAGCCAAAACACATGAACTACATTGAGCAGGTTACTTTTCCAAAACCCACAAGCAAATCTTCACTCACTTTTAATCCTGGAAGACCAGGAGGGCCGACAACTCCTGGTTCACCACATGAACCCTGTGGGCAGGAAAAAGAGAAAATGTGATGACGTCATCCAGCTCTGAAACAAACTGTAAATCTGCATTTAACCATCTCAGTCACCAGCACACTGGTATCACACCATATATGTATTTTACTGGGTTTTTCACAGAAGGCTTCCTGGAGGAAATTGGAATACTATGATCAGATATACTCTCAACTGATTCCATCCTCTTCACTGTTTAACTTGCTGTGATGATCACAACAGGTCATTCAGAGGCCACATGACTTTTCTTAAGAAGAAAATGTCATCACTCTTGGTAGAGTTTGAAGACTCACTGGTTTTATATTTTTGTCAAAGCTATAGGATTGTGGTGTGTCGAAAAACCCCACAATTTTGCA
Organism: Poecilia latipinna; assembly: GCF_001443285.1. Lineage (NCBI taxonomy): Eukaryota > Metazoa > Chordata > Actinopteri > Cyprinodontiformes > Poeciliidae > Poecilia > Poecilia latipinna. The sequence continues at coordinate 41,007 of NW_015115881.1, forward strand.
ATTCAGATGTTTCCATTATATGAGAAACATAATTAATCCAACATGAATAAGTTTATTCACACAATAAGGGATGAAAAACAGGCTGCACCATCATCCTCCTGCTACTTCATAGTGGTCGCATCTGCCATCCGGTTGTTGGTCATGTGACTCGTAGGATGTGAAAAAGTGCTTCCAGTTGCAGTTTTGTTAAATAAACCAATTTCAATATGACCAAAAAATTTTCAAAATTGTTGTGTTTCCATTAAGCAATTTTATTTTCGAAATGTCAAATTGCACAATTATATGATCAATGGAAACGCAGATAGTGTTGACAAAAATCTGCTACCACCTGAGTTGGATGAAGATCACAATAAAAACCTTAGTGTTGGGTGTGAACGTGAATGTTGGATGGCTATGTAATATAACTGCTTATACTGCTCAATACACTGACCTTGGGACCAGCTTGGCCGATTTCTCCGGGGGGTCCCTGGGGTCCCTGGACTCCCTGGAAAGACAGACAGAAAGGAGACACAGTGCTGGTTTTCAACCAACAAAACTACACAAAACTCACATCATCTGTGGTGGTCACACATTATTTCAATAAAATAAGAAAAACATAAAAACGTACAGTTGACATATTGAGCAAAACAGTATCAAGCTGCATCAAAAGCCTGGCTTTGTTATTGTTTGTATGTCTTCCAATTATAAAATAAATAGACTTATGAATAGACTGGTTTTTATATGGGTTTTAAATGCAAATGTATTTATAAGCCTTACACATTTCCACATTTTGTCACATTAAAGCTACACACTTCATTGTATTTTACTGGGATACATGTGGCTGGAGAAAACAAAGGAGAAGATAATTGTGAAGTGGAAGGAATACAAATAAAAATCTGACGCGTGCCATGCATTTGGCTTGGCTTGTGGGGTTTTTTTTAATGGTTTTTCTCTTGACGATGGTTTTCTTCTTGCCACTCTTGTCCAAATTCTTTATTTACCATATGTATCATGAAAAATCCCAATAAAATACAACAAAAGTTGGTGGCTGTAACATGGCAAAAATATGAAACGGTTTAAGTGAAGTGAATACTCTCACAAGGCACTCTGTTTGTAACCTACAGTGGCTGATGCAGAGCTGTCCAGCAGGCTGTGCATGCTCTCAGGAGGGTGTGAGAGACAAATGCAGTCACTTGTTACTGAAAGACACATTTGTGTGCTGACTGATTCAGGCTGATTTGTTAAAACAGGAAGTTCTTCATTGTCTCCCTGTTGATCCGTTGAGTCCCCAGGTTATGCTGGGTCAGATTACATCCTTACATTTTATGACACGGTAATTTGTAATGCTTTGGTCTGCACACCAGAGGGCAGCATACATTAAAAAACAAAAACAAACGGTTCGAGCTCTCCAAGAATCAGTGTGTGACTGAGTTTAGATTCTCTCCACACTAATTCACTGGTGCATTAATCAGACCGATGTCTGGATACCCACTGTGGACAACAACAGTGGGTATCCACGGCACCCACTGACGGTACATGTATACTGTCATACATTCGCTCTCAGAAGTCTTCACACCCGCGTTATAGTGCTGTGTTGTTTTTTTATTGTTATTGGTTTATATATAAAAAAAATGTTTGGCAGCTTGGGGAGATAAAAAAAAACATTTACTGCTTATATTGAATAATCAGTATAAAAACCCAACACGCCACATAGTTGATATTGGATTTTGGCCCAAACTTGATGAAAAGACAACACTAATAAAAATAGCCAGGAAAACTGCAAAGAGGTCTATATCGACCCTTCAGGAACTGCAGGAATTTTCCTGCTGCTTGTGTTTCACATGTTATACTGGACTCATAGATTCTCTCCACATGTTTGGACTAAGAAGAGGGTTGCAAAACAGAATTATTTTATTCCAAAAACAAAAAAAAACATCTAGATGTGGCTTTAATCTGACATTAAAGCCACATCTTTAATGTGGCTTTTATTTGTGGCTCTATTTTTTTTCATAGGTAAAGGTGATGATTTTGAGCATGCTGAAAAAACAGAAATGTTAAAGCAAATCAAAAGCCAAACGCAATTCAAGTTCCAATTTGAATTGCGTTCAAATTGGAACTTTTGGACTGTCTGTTATTTTTTCAAATGGAACTGAAGATGGTATTAATAGAGAGGAATTTTTGAGGAGTTCCAACAATCCAGGACTAGATCTAGTCAATTACTAGAGATTCATCTCTCTGTCTTCACCACCCATGAGAAATGTTACAGAGGAAGACGAAATGTCCTATTGGCCCAAGTATTGACAACAGTACCAATAAATGTGTCACAGGTGATTTTATATTTTTTTTATTTATTGAAGGCATTCTTCATCAGGAGTTCCAAAAAATAAGGCCAGAGCAGTATCTTAGAGGGCGGAAAGGTGACTGATTATCCAAAAGTGTTTACAGAATGTCACTCCCATAGCGAGGACCAAACCCATCCTCCTCTACCTGCTTGAATGCTCACTTTTAGCTATGTTACATTTCTAATACATACAAATTGGGGGGGGGAAGTATTTGTCTGTTCTTACTAATTGAGTCCTGACAAAACATTTTAAAACTTGAAAGAGTACTAACCAGGTTTCCTTTCAGACCAGGTGGCCCCTGAAGCCCAGCTAAGCCTTGTTCGCCCTAACAATGGATTCAGAAGCATAGGAATGTGTTACGGATGTTAAATCAACAAGAACACCTACAAAAGTCAGTTCAGACATTACCGGAGATCCCGGTGGGCCCGTTTCACCAGGAGGTCCGATGGGACCCTGTGGATGGCAGAAGAACAGAAAGTTGAGATGAAATTTACTTCCTGTTAAGCCAAGTTAGAGAAGGGTTTTGATAAATATCGCTTTATATTTACGGATGGAAAGCATTACATGTAGCTTTTTACAGTACTTGGAAAAAATATTATAGAACAAGAATTTCTCCACAGCCTCCATCATGCTAACATTTTCTGTTATTCTGAAAGAGTTAGAATATTTCTTCAGATTCCTTCTTAAAGTACATCTTGACAACCCAAAGCAGGAAAAGTAACATTATATTTTTTCCATCTTGGAGTTTTACAATTTGAAAAACAATCTTTGAAACACTGGAGTTGTGTTGGAACAAATTTGTTTATGGCAGTATGAATAGGAGGTGATAGCTTGCATTTTCTTGCTTGTCCAGGCATTTTTTTTTTCATAGGTAAAGGTGATGATTTTGAGCGTGCTGAAAAAACAGAAATCTTAAAGCAAATCAAAAGCCAAAGCCCCAAGGCCTGCCTGCAAAGAGCTAAAGGTTCAAACTTTGAAAACATGCTTTAGTGCCAAGTTTTAACATGTTCTTTAACATATTTTCATTACTTGAATATAGAGCGCAAAAGATGATCCTTAGCAGTGTGTTTGGATAAGTCCGGAATCAACAGGTTTTTTCATGGCAAGATGAGTTCAATCATAAATTATGGAATGACTGTTGTTAAAACAACATCACCTGTGCTCTATCATTTTAGTATGTTTGTGATTATCATGTTTACTACCACCTTATTACTACTGTTACTGATCCACACAGATAGATGAAAGAACCATTACACAATGATGTAATATTTTACATCCCTTTTATTTTAGTAGAAAGACACTGAAATAAAAGACACTTGAGTTAAATCTAGAACATTTAATAAAATGTACTTTCTCAAATTAGTTTAATCTAGTTGTCAACATAATTTCAGACATCTTTGTTCTCCTCCTAGGTTAAAAAGGAGCATAGTTAACAACTGGTTTGTCATTTACATTTTCCTAACAACAAAGGGTAAATTGTAAAGAACTACCTCAGAGTTTAGGAGCACATCTTGGTAATAAATTTGAATCAAGCATTAGCACTGGCACTAAACAAGCTAATGCTGAATACAATCTTAGCATTGCCTGCATAGGAATTCTTTCCCTGATACTTAGCAACTTCTCAGATCCCCTTGACAACACTTTAAACAAATAAATAAATGGTTACTGTTGGAGACTGATGTGAAAGCATATCTCATTGATTTATTTTATTTTTCAGCTTCTCGTCATCTACATTTAGCTCTCCATTGTGACTGTAGTCATTTTCAACCCGTATCTTTCAGCTCTGTCATTAGGTCTGTGGATGGATGAGAATACATGATCTATGTGAAGCTCAACCTGCTCCTCAAAACCAAATCATACTTCCACCCTGAGGAGAGCAGACGGCAAGCAGGAGACAGAGAAATTATTAGACTAAATTAACCAAGAGCAAGGAGGAGTTGAGCTTTTCTTTCCGATAGTTACAACTTTAACAGCCAGTAAGTCCAGTTTGTAACCAAATTCCAGGAGTTCTGTTTTCTTTTTTAACACAGTAATGTCATTAGAACATATCTCATTATTGAGTGTATCCCAAAGCAGTGTGTAGCTACTGTTAGCATGAGACTTTGAGAAGCAAAGGCAAACTGTTATTTAGAGCCTTCATCAGAAGGTAAGTGCTTCAAGCTAGGTTTATGCTACTAGGCTAGTGTTTCCAGAGCGCTAATTAGCCGCATCCCCAAGTGCGCAGACAAGGAAGACTCTAGTCTAGATGTTAGCTTCTGTGGTAGTGCCACAATTAGCATCTGCTTGACAGCTTCCTTTTGTCTCTAAACTAAAGGACTCTTTCACATTATTCTAAAGTCTGGATCACATTTGATGATCTATAGTTCGACATCTAAAACGCTTAGTTTGAGATATAATAAAATCTTAGTTGCAACAACAACTAAGAGATTAATTTTCACAACTTTATTGGTAGTAGGGACCACTTTAGAGATAGACAGGAATTTAAAAAATTAAAAAATAAGTTAAATCGACTAGTTGGAGTTACAGTGGTTGGCGACATTTTAAAACCTAGTTTATGATTTAAAAACATTTAATCTATTTATGAAAACATATAAAACATAAAAAATGGCAAAAATATTGCTATGAATCCTGAGCTAGAACATATTGCTATATCCAAATTTCATATTTATAACTCCAGTTTAAATGTTTACTGCTCAAATTCAAAATGAAAGCTTAAAAAATCTGAACTTGCTTAAATTGTTAATATTATACTTTTTATATAGTCTCTAGCTTTTTTGTTGTTTAAACAGACATATTATGCATGGGTCTTCTTTTACAAACAGGGTTTGCGTGTCTGTGAGTAGAACAGTAAATCTTCAACTCGATGGAATGAACATGGAAACAGTTTTATGATGATTGTGTTACAAGATAATAAATAGTACAGTAAAACTGTATGGAACCATAAAACTAACTGCATTCAGAGTTGAAGATTCCTGTGAGTCTGAATAGGGAGGGGGAGTTTGGCTTTACGTTCCAGCGGGGAGTCTGCTCAGCACACAACACTGCAAGCAGTATGGATGTACAGAGGAGTGTGTGCTTCCACCAGTGTGTAAATGTGGGTTTCACCTATAAAATAGAATGATCAAGCATTGCAAAATACATGTTAGGGAATATCTGGATTTCACTAATCAAAAGGGGACAATGAGCGAAAGATAGAAAAATAAGAACTTTTTGTTGCTTTGTTTATGTATTTGAATGTGCAGTCATAACTGTTTTCTATAAATTGAGAGTGTGGTTGTGGTTGCGGGGTGTGACTGTGATGAGTTTTCTACTCAGATATTAAAATGTGGACATTTAGAGTCTCGGTGTGTACGTTAGTTTCAAAGGGTAGAGTTTTATCTTGAGGATTTAAAACAGTTAATGTTCTAGGGCTTCTTCTCATATAATTGTATGATATCTTTGTCTGAATCGCTGTTCACCAATCAGCTAACATTTTGTACCCCAAAAACAAGTCCGACTTCAGTATAAAGCATCTCTGGAATGTGTCCTGTGGGATTAGGCTTGTCTGGGGTTGAGCTCCAATGGTTCTATGAGGTTGGAACCAGATAAGGACCTTGTGATAAAGACCATGGCCATACATGTACTCACAAACGTAATATTTATGTGAACTCACCAGGGCACCTTTAGGTCCAACATCACCAGCTGGTCCAACATCACCTGTCTCCCCCTGAGGAGACAAGAACCATGGCAGTGCATTCCACATCAAAAACAATGATGATATTAGATTCACTGGACTATTTTTGTTTGTTTGTTTTGTTTTGATGTCCTATTAAAATTGTCCAATGTCTTACATCCGGTAGGCAACAATCCTCTATCTATCTGCTCTCTGCAGCAGAAACTTATTTGTTTATTTAGAATATATTATGCACAGAGATAATCATAGAAATGTAAATACACCAGAATTACCCAAAGGGCTATTATGCATATGTGTTTCCCAGCAGGTTGAATTGATAAAACAATAAAAGATAAACAGGAAACTGTCAAACACACAAGGCAAGGCAGGTGCATTTTCACAACACCATTCAACAATGGAAGGATTGAAAACAAAAGAGGAAGCAAAAGGAAGAATGTTAAAATCTAACATACAAGATTTAAAAAAAAAAAATAAAAGTAAAATTTGACATTTGTGGGAAAGCAGCAGTCTCTCCTTATTTAAAGGAACCAACAGCTTATGCACATCTCAGCTTTTCAGGTAGTTTGTTCCAGAGCCAAGGTAGCCTAGAAGTTAAATCCTACATTCCCCTGGTTGGTTGTGGGAATGCAGAGTGAAGAGGAGCTAGCATACTCCAGACCTGAAATGTAGTTAGGTCCAAGATCATCCAGAGTCCTATAAGATGTCAACGACATTTTAAAAAGCCAGTGCAATGATTTAAAGACCAATGACATTGCATGAGCTATTTGACTGATTTTTTATTTTTAACAGATACTAACATAAAGACACCATTTTAATGGTCTGCTGATTTTATTTTCCTTTTGTGCTGCTGAGATTAATCAATCCAATTGGAAATTCATTAGTCTGGATGTGTTTTTGCATGTTGTTGCTCTTTGACATCTGTTTATCCAGATAAGTAGAATGCAGCTCCAGTAGAACCAAGACAGGAGACACTTATTTACTGCTATGCACCAACCTCCTTATTTTTTCCCTTTCAGTACTGAAGGCATCAGAAGAGAAACCCTAAACTTTTTTGATTCCACACTGGCACATAACATAAATGAAAGTGCTGCTGTTACTCATAGTGTGGTCTTGTTTTATGTTACTGTGGCACTTTAAGAAGTTTGACAGAGGAAGTTAACAACATCCTTTCCCTCCTCGCCACAAAAAGTACTTTAGGGTAAACTGTTCTGATATTTTCAAAGATTTATTCAACTGATGCTGTTTTTATTTTTATTGGTGAGGTGGGGATATTAATTTTCCTTCTTATGCCTAACAATTGGCAAGCTAACACAAGCCTTGTAGCTGAGAAATCTAGTGAGAGGCATTAGTGGCAAACAGTAAAAAGAGGTGGTGCCATGTTGTGCCGTTGGACTTTTTCTGGCAAAACGAGTTAATCAACCATGTCCAGATAAAAGTTATAAAATCCTTATATCCTTGTTAAGTGAAACACCTATGTAAATGTAGTACTATAAGTCTAGAAATGCTATCTTGGGCAATACAATAAACATATACAAAAATTCAGTAAGGCACTTTTTTTCCAGACGAAAAAAGGCAGGTGCTCACCTTCAAGCAGGTCTCATCACCAACCTGCTTGAAGGTTAACCTCTGCTGCAGTCTTGAGCCTTTTCCAACCTTTAATAGAATTATCTGGTGTTTAGTTCTATCCATGCTGTCCTTCTCTTACTGATAAGTGTCCCCAGAGAAACATGCTGGCATAGCTAATGTTTCACAGGGATGAAATTAAATATTGGGGTAGATGTACAGTCAAGTCCATATGCCAGAAATAACATTCTGGACGTGGGGGAGTAAGTCATAATTTCATCTTCAGTGGCTTTCATCTAGCCACTATTTCATTTGATGAAAATCATGAATCATATCCTCCCATTTCACAGTTATGCTCTTCTTAGTCTGTCACATGTAATCTGAATTCAGCTCTTAAGACTCCAACATACCTGGATGTACTTCAGTCTGTGGATGTCCTCATATACTCAATGCAGACTCAACATGGCCTCAAAGTCGAAGTCCGCGCAAAGAACAATTTTTATGACCACGTACGCACACTCTGTGTAAACTGCTCAGCACAGTGTTCACATCAAATTGTTTTGCATGTGACACTGGGCTGATAAAGTTGTTAGTCAGCATAACCAGTCGCAAGAACACACAATGTGACTGCCACTCTGTCCCTTGCCGTGTAGAGGCTGCCATTATAAACGCCTAACTAGCTCACCAAACTTGCGAGTATCCACTAGGATTGTGGGAAATAAAGGAATATGTCACAAGGAATGCAGACAATTGGTACACTTGACAATAAAATTCCAAATGTGTGCAGAAAGTGCTTGTGCAGTCTGCATGGCTCACAGCAGGGGTGCCCAAGTCCAGTCCTCGAGAGCTACCATCCTGCAAGTTTTAGAAGTATTCTTACTCCAACAGACCAGGATCAGCTGTACAGAGGCCTGATAAGGAGCCATTCATTTGATTCAGGTGTGTTGAAGCAGGGATGCATCTGAAACTGGCAGGATGGTAGCTCTCGAGGACTGGACTTGGGCACCCATGGCTCACAGGGTTCGTACAGTTCGCTTGAGTATGCAGGAGCCTTTTGAGTTTGGTGGGTGGAAAATAGCAAAATATGGAACTGGTTAAGAGGTATGAAGACTTCCAACATTATGTAATGTTCTTTTGTACACCTTCTTGAACATTAACACAAACTAGGTGAGCAAGCAGCAAGCAGCGTTCATGGTGAGCAGAAGAGCAATGAAAAAGGACTATCTGACATTTGCAAGCTGCATTTTCATTCCGGAACCCAGAAGCTACTGTCTGAATATTGATTCAGACATTGGTTTTAGTATCAATCAAAACCACATGCCTGTACTGAAAATCTCAGGGACTTTCTGGGTTTTTTTTACACTGTTGGTTATGTCATGAGTTCATATCTGGCAGCAGTTTTTACTGATGCATGGGCACAGCTTGTGTGGTGAGTCCTGTGGTGAGAGCTCTTGCATCAAGTGAGTGGACAGGCAGGCGGCTTGTAAAAACATAAAAACTAAAGACCACAAACAAACATATCCAAATAATCCCTCAGCAATCTGTCAGACCCCAGAAGCTGCAGAGTGAACCACAGCATTTCACTGGTACTAGCAATGACCATGTAAAACAAGCTGTAAAATGTATTCTGGGACAACAGGCTTGGAATTCATTTGTAGATCACATGCCCTCTGGATTCCTTCAATGCAACCAGATTGTCATTCTGTTAGGTTACCACTGAGTTCTAATTTACTATGTCTCAAGGGTAAATACTGGTTTGTTCTCATGTGATGAAACTGTCATTATCAGTTCTATTCATTTCAAACTAAAAAGCCAAACAGAAAACTTAAGGCTATGTTCCCCCTACCGGGATGTCAAAAACAGTTGTCCATTTTATACACCCAAAAACATGAAAATAAGGGAATAATCTGCACATCCTGAGTCATACTGAGTCCTACGTTGTAGGAGGTACAAGCTTCAATAGCTGAGATGGGAGAGACTCTGCAAACTACATCTGTTGCCCAGGTTCTTCACAAGTCAAATCTTTATGGGAGAGAAGCAATGAGAAAACCATTGTTGAAGAAAACTCAGATAAAGGCTGGACTACAATTTGCTAAAAGACATGTGGGAGACATGTCTTTTAGTATGTCTCCCACCAAAGAACTTTTAAGTAGAAAAAAATTCTTTGGCCTAATGAAACCAAAAATGGAGTTATGTGGTCCTTAGACAAGATGCTATATTAGGCAGACACTGAACAACACCACAAGCACACCATCCAGATCCGTGAAAGCTTGTAAAAGTTAAAGGTAAAGTGAACTAAGAGAAATCCAGGGAAATCCTTGAGGATGGTTAGTTTCCATCTGGCAGAGATGCGGATTCAGAGAACATTTATATTTGGGCTACCACAAGGTTAATTCCCGATGCACTCGTGTGTTTGAAGAGGAAAAAATAAAATGTCCATAGCGCTCCGATGTAAAAATATAAACAAAAATTTATTCCACAGTTTTTTGAGTAAGTCTTTACAAGAGCAATAAAGTCCTTCACTAACCTCTACAAACAAACTACGGTTGAAAAACCGTGCGGCTCAGTCGCTCCCTTAGCAGCGCCTTCCCTTCTATCTGCCGTCTCCCTTGGCTACACGGCCCACCTCATTTGCATAAAATTGCCAGGTGGCCAATTAAGCTATAAAATATACTTCTAGTAACACTTATTCACAGTAAAACATCATGAAATTAGTTACATGCAATATTAATAATTCTACCTAAAATTTCAACAAAAACACTTAGTACATTTCTAATTAAGCAAATACATTTTAACAGTAACTGAATACTTTATAGATTAACTTGGCCTCCACAATTTATTTTCCACCAAGACAATGACCCGAAGCATCCGGTTAAAGATACATGGGGGCAGGAGTATTTACTTTATGTTAAATACTTCTATTCAATTGTGACATTTTTTTGGGAAGGGAAATGTTGCAAAAGCAATACAAAGTGTAAATTATTCAAGGTTTGAGTATATTTTGTAGGCGCTGTATATGGTAAAAAATCTAAAGTGTTCCTGCCACATGTCTAAGTCACAGCCATTAGATCCTCCTCAGTGATTCCTAAGCTTTATCTCACCATAGTGTTGTGGTTATGCCCCGTGGTCACCTACAAACTATATGTGCCCAGAAAAGCCCCTTAATGGAAGCCAGGAATAAGCCTTATCAGATTCCACAACCAGTTCAACTGGATCCCGCACACATTAAAGAACAGCAGCTCACCCCCATCACACAACATCATTCCAAGAAAACATCTTCGCCCTGCAAACACAGGCTGGATTGTTCCCTTAGTCATTCATAATTGTCCCCGGCTGTTTATCTGTAAATTGATCTTGGAAGGAAAAGTCACAGCAAAGCTTCACACGTGCTAATCACAGATGTAAAGCAAAGTTTATTATCACTATTATTATGATTTTATATGGCAGACCAACAGCATGATTTTGAAGTGAATGACTTAAAAATGTTTACAAAATTGTAGTACAAATCTGAAAAAGTCTAGCTTGCATTTGTAGTCAGCAATCTCTACCATGAAACATGGTGGTAGAAGGACCATGTTATCAGGAAATTTTTTTTATGGAAGACGGACGGAGATAAATACAAAGCAATCCTGGAAGAGAATCTGTTAGGGACTCCAAAAGGCTTCAGACTTGTTCAGAAGTTTACCTTCTAGCACAAGCGTCTCCAACTCTAGTACTCTAGGACCGGTAACCTGCAACTATTTGATGTGTCTCTGCTTCCACACACCTGAGTGAAATAATCAGGGCATTAGTAGGAATATGGAGAACATGACTGAATACTAAGGATGTAATTAAGCCATTTGATTCAGGACTGTTTACCAAGGGCACATCTAAAAGTTGTAGGACACTTCACCCTCGAGGACTGGAGTTAAATACCCCTGTTCTACTAGAAAAACCATGAGCATACAGCCAAAACCACAAAGGAAGAAATTAGATTAAGAAAGTTAAAGTTTACTTTTCACCATTGTAGTACAATGGTCAAAAGCAGCTGGAAGTGAAACAAATGTTGCAAATTTGGTACCAAGAGGACAATTAGGGTTGAAAAGACCCTTAGTTTTAACATTTGTGTTGTAGTTATAATCCGTTGTTTTGAATTATCTCCATGTGCTTGTCATAGTTGTTTCTTAGTGTTACCGCTCATTTGCCTTTAATTGCTAGGTCTGTTTTATGTGTTATACTGTTTTATGTGTTATATGTGTAAGACAAGCCATGTTTGTCTTGGTTGGCATCATTTCCTTTTTCCAGATTTTTGAAAAATTAGCTTTTTCATGAATTTTTGTAAACTATTTTGTGCTAAATTTAAGCATTTTTTTTTATTTCTGTGCCTTTGTCCTTGGGCTTTACCATTCGTTTGCCTTACTGACAGTTGGGCTGAAAATAAACCCACACTACCATTTAAAAATCATGTCATGCACCATTTTCTGTTGTTCTATCACATAAAATCTTAAGAAAGTGCTTGTGGTTCTTATGTGACAAAATTTAGAAAGGGTCAAAGGGTATTTTGCACTTTTGCAAGGCCTTGTTTTATTGGAAGCAAGTTAGCAACAATAAAGCACAAGTATTAGGAATTGTAATTAGACACACTACTTTGTGTTCCTTGGGTTGACCTGTATTCTGCATTGGCTGTTGTGTCCAACTTGTCTTGTCAGGCTAATGCTGTGTTCAAGCTTCATTTACGGAAAGAAACCATTTACAGACCTCGACTGTGACATCCTAGAGTTTGTAGCAAATTAATTACTGTCTTGCTTGATCCTTGCTTTGAAACAATGTTCCAGACACAAAATATATTCAATTGTGGTTCCTGGTGTTTTTTTTAGAAGCCTGTATTTTTTTATTGACATTTGTTTATAGAACTTAAGCTCCCAGATGTGACGATGTTTCAGTTTTTAAGAGGACATAATCGTGGACGGGGATTAGTCTGCCTTCACACAAGGACAGCATCACACCAATTTCTCTGGACTTGTCTATTTTCTCCTGTTCTAGACATCCCGAGATTTATGTCCTGTTGTCATTTATTGGGCGGTGGTGGGCGTCTCGGCTGTGTAATTGTGAGGTCTGCCGCT
>NW_015115882.1:0-17185 GCF_001443285.1 Poecilia latipinna
ATGCAGACATTCTGTATGCACAAATGAAAACTCACTCATTTCATTGTGTCAAATTCTGTTTTCTGAAGTATTCAGCCAACAACATACAAAATTACATATAAAGGGTTTTATATTCCACAGACATAGCTTCATTTTTTTTTAACATTCTGACACCAAAAAACATGTTTAGATGCACTAAAATAAGAAATGCAACAGCAGCTTTAACAAGATTTTTTTGTAGGATTTAGTAGCATCAAGCTTTTGTTATATTCACCAATACTTTTATAGCTGTGGCTACATGAATGTTAAAACCGATTAATTATCCCCTTCCTTACATCCTACATACCAGTAGCAAGAAATCCACCCGATCCGCCAGTACACATCAAAATAAATGGATCATTTCCAATGCTTACTGAGCCATTTTCAAATCAGGACAAGATCCAACAGAGGAAAAGTGTATTTATTGTAACCAGAAACATTTACCTTGTGCTATTTTTAAATTGTTCCTCTTGAAACCACTATAAACAAGCCTCAAGGAAGCTGCACAATAGGAAACAGACTTTTTCACCAAACATTCAATACAAAATTAAACCCCAAAGCAAACCAGAACACCACAAAAGACCTACACAGTCACTGGGAAAATGCTGACTGATTGACACTTTCCACAAGGGGAATAAGCCACAAAAGGTTGTTACTACAGAAGATGGTCAATCACAGAGTTCTCTATCCAAGCATGTTAAAGGGGAATTGTGGGAAAGGAAAAAGACTGAGGTTCCTTTTTTGTTGTTTAGAAGTAACACTATGAAGAAACTAAACCCTGAACCACAGAACCAACAGCAAATCACAGGCATCACAATGTGTGCAAGAAGTTTAAGAGACAAGTTTCTCTTTTTCATTTGAATTACTGAAATGAATAAATTTTTCAACAATTTTACATTTTATTGAGATTAACCTGCATACGTGTACAACTAGTGCATATGTCAACAAGGCATCTGACAATTTGAACCACACTTTAAGATGGCCACCAGGTTTAGGGGGGATTTGAGCAGTCACAAATTTCACTATAATGTGAAATTTGCATCTCTGACTACACTTGTCCAGAGCTGCATGTTTGTGTTGCTTTTTCTGTTATTTTCGCTCTCTTTTTATATATGTTTTAATTATTTTTTCCCATTGGCAACGATTGTCGCCTTGTATTAAAAACATTTTCACTGACATAAATAACTTATCTTGCAAGATAAGATATCCTTGGGATAAAATAAGTCAACATCACAGTTAGTTATTATTCATTAGATGGTTGTAACACAGATTACTGTTATCAAAATTGAAGGAAGAACTAAATCCACTCTGCTAAACTGAATGTGTTTATATGTCAGTGAAACCATCTGATGCAAAAGATGCACTATATAATACAAAAATAAAAAAGAATGCTTCATGCAAATGCTGTTTAGTCTTTACACAGAATTTCTTCTCCATTAAATAATCCCTCTTTCAAGTTTTGCCCTTGTCCTCTGTGTTGTCCCCACTTCCCCAAGACCCCCTACTCCCATCAAAACAGCCAGATGCTGCAAACTTCAGATAAACAACTGCAGCTCGAGGTCAGTCCCTCCCCCAAAGAGCCAGAGGCATAATGTCCCACAGTCCCATCCCATGTGGTTATGTTCTGTATATCAGTTGTAACTCTGACAAACAGCAGAAACAGAGACGTACCTTTCAACATCTTCTAACACTGCCTAAAAATACTTTTTTGCGCCTGCCCTTCTTTTTAAAAATCAGTCATCTGGAGATATTTTGGTCAGAATGCTCTATTTGTAGTGACACAGTAGTGATTAAACACACTGATGTACCTTCTACAACTTCAGACTGAATCTCTATATTAGGAACAGGGCTAAATATAAAATACTACTATTCCTTTTTTCTCTCTATTTCAGAGAACTCGATGTGTTTAAGTTGTTTTAGTTTGAGTAAATAAAGGCACAACACAGATGTTGAGCCAGTTGAACAAGGCATGTTTGAAAAGTCAAAACGAACAGCTACAGGAGAGCAGTTTTAATTATCATAACTTTATGCCACAACAGGTGAGAAATGGAAAATGACTACTGTTAATTAAAGTAATTAACTAAAAAAATAGACTTTTAGCTTGTACGAAGGCCTAAATAGAGCTAGATACTGGTCATCACCAGAATGGTAGTTTAGTCTGATATGATTATCTTTATGAGATGTGTTCTCATCCTTTGGAGTGTTTTAGGACACCTTTACAAATAGTGAATCAATTAAATAAAACACATTTTACTACATGAAGTAAGTTATGAAAAAACAATCTAAAAAACTACCAGGTTGTTTTCAATGAGAACCATTATTCACAGGCAAAGACAACATGGAACAGTGGTTAGCTTTCCTAAGAGTGGTCGGCTTACTAAAATACACAAAAGAAGCAAGATCATCTAAAGGCCCCACTTGCTTCAATTAGGGTCAGAGTTTGTGGTTTAAGGACGGGCTGGGAAGAAGGCAATGGAAGAAGCCATTAGTTCGGCCTGCAGTCAAGTCTGGTCTTTGACAAAGGATGTTTCTGTGATGGGGATTGAAACAAGAAAAATGTACACTAACAGAAATAACTGTGGGAAAAATGTTTTTTTTTTATTTTTATTATTATTATTTTATCATGAACACAAATAAAAATAATAATTAAGGCTGCACAACATAGTTGGACAGAATGTGATGGCAGCAGATACTCAACTGGACACAAAAACAACTTGCCAAAATGCTAAAGGTCACAGAGAGATGGAAGTAATGATGAGAAAGAGAAGAAGAAAATTCACATATCATGACTGATATTGCGATACCAACATTATTGCCATCACAACGTTTTCTAATATTGTGCAGCCCTAGTATTAATAAAATATCACATCCTCTTTGAAGCTGTATACAATTCTTACATTTACCAGATTAAACCTAGACTTGGACTAGGTTATTACCTCAAAGCTGTTTTGCAATGTGGCTCTGTGTTCAAACAGAACTAAAATATGTAATAGTGTCAAAAAACAAAAGAACCAGTGAACAAGTAACTATCCTCTGGGTGATCCTTGCTAAGATACCAAACACATGGATTTTGCTGAGAGATGCATTCTTTATATTTCCTCTGTATTTTAAAATACATAGATGTACGTTTGACTGAAACAGCTGCAAAACACCGCTGGTCTTTAAACCTCTTTACACCACCTCAGTCATTCAGTGCTGGGATCTTCTTTCCTTTGCACACTGTGGCTAATTGAGAACACCAGAAATGGAGCAGACTTCAAATATCTTAACAGTGACGAGAATAACAAATAGGGAAAGGTGGTTCCTGCAAAGCTGCTTTGATTTAGATAAGGCTTTCTTCCATCTGACGAAACCTGCAAATTTATTACCTAGAATAGAGGAGCCAATGTGGGCACTGGGACAAATCCCAAACACACTGTTACACAGAGTTAATAAGGGAATTTGACCGCTTGTCTTCACCTGTTCAGTCATCAGTCCTGTGGTGGGATTTCACTTTTTCACCACGTTTAAAGTGAAAAAGGGGAAAAGATTCTGCATTTCCAAAGTTGGCTCCTATACTACATATATGTGTGTGTGTGTATATATATATGTACATTTTTTTTTTGTTAGCAGCACTACAAACATAACTTACACAAGGGTTTAAAAGAGGATTTATAAAAAAAAAACTATTTTAATATAATTATTAATTCAATAAAATAACATCTTGTTTTAGAAACAATGCATCAGCTTCAAACTATAATTGTCAGTGAAGGATTTTTTCTTAAAAATGAACAAAACAATACATATTGTTTTGTATCATTAAAGGAGATGATAGATTTCAAGATAAAAAGGGTTAGGTCAAACACTATTTCTACCACAGGAGAAAAAGTGTTTGCAGCAGCAAGATGCAGATTTTCTATCATTCTGCTGTGAAGAGTGCAATCTCTTTTCCCCATCATCTGTCGGAGCAGCAGCATCAGAGCCAGGGACTTAAGCAACCTGATAACAAAGTCCGGTTCTGTTCTGGGGACTATTCTTCACCATCTGGAGATAATTGTCCAAAAAACTGATTCTTCATGAAATCAAGAGAATCCGGCACAACCCTGTGCGTCACTTCACGACACTGTTATACAACAAGACAAAGTCTTCAATCAGAGGCTTCTACAGATTCACTGTAATACAGGCTGCTATAGGAAATCATTCCTGTCCACAGATTTCAGAATCTACAGCTTTTTGGAGAAAATTGCATAATATGAGTTACAGCAACATTTCATTTGAATTTGTGGCACACTGGTTTAATTCCACCATTTAAATCAGGTGTGTTGTAATTTGTAATTATGTATTTTTCATAATTGGAAACAAAACAAAGAAGTGATTAAACAATTCATAATATTTTATTTAAGATGCACCAGATGTGGGAATAGAAGAGAATGAAAAAGGAGGTAAATTGAATGAGAAAAGATACATGTCCTAAAAGGTTATAACACAACAGTGAGGGTAACTTAGCCTGGCCATTAACCCTGAGTAAGGAAGAGCTGACCAAGCTAAATTACTGACAATGAAGGTTGTGGGTTGTGGGTTTAATAATGACCGAGCTCTGATGGGAAAACATCCTAATGAGAAGCATCAGTGCAGACAAACATAAACTGTTAAACATTATTCTTCACTTGAACAGATAGGTTACCATAACAACAATTTGATCAAATATCCACCAGACTAAATACACTTTGTTAGCAACCTGTCAATGCTAATACAATGATTAATTTGAAAAATGATTGATTTTTTTTTTTTCTCTCAGGTCTCCAACTGATTTTATGGTCTTCAATCAGCAGTACTATCTGGCCTGGACTGTGCAGCACAATCGCTGTTTCACTATGCTATTTTAAACAAGTGGAAGCCCATGTAAGTTAACTGTGAGGTAGACATAAAGTTGAATCCACCATTTATTTTTAGATGACGTACAAAAAAAAGGATTTAGTGTTTGTTTGTAGGTAGAGCCAATCAACAGGTCATTCACCTTTCCATCTAAATTTTACTAAGAACGTTTTTGTATCACAGTTCACTTAACTGTTTTGTTTTTTTTTTCACTTCTCAACAAACTAGTCTATTTTATGTTCCTTTAAAACTGTTTTAGTCATTAACTCAACACTTATTTCTCTCGGATCACAATTATCATATCCATTTGAAAGCAAAACTCAATAAAACCCTCAATAAAATTTGAAATGGATTTTACTGATAGCATTCCTTTTATTATCCAAAAGGCACACCAATCAGGTATAACATTACGGCAGCTGAACTAATTAGCACATATCATCTTTATCTTGGTAATTGTTTTTGGTGGTGTATGTTAGGCAGCAAGAGGATAGTTTTCAGAGTTTTTAAATAGAACCAAACGAATAGAATAGAAATCCTTTAATATGCTTTACTAAATAAATGAACTGGGAAGAATCTGATCTGGACCAACTGAACAGATTTTCTTTTAAACCATGTAGATGGCCGAGTGTATTTGCACATATTGCCAGGATGTAACATGTGTACCAGATAAATAAACATTGTTGCAGATAATGTACGCCCTATCAAGGAAATACTGTTTGTTGACATGTGGCCTTTTCAGCAGAATCATACGCTCTGGAACAAAGAAATGGTCAGAAGCACAGCAACAACTTTGAACCCCCACACACTGACCGTATGTGGGACAGGCAAGTCAGATCCATGGAGGACACGTCTCATTTTACAGAATTTAAAATGCTTAAAAAAGGTGGCAAACATCTTGGCGCCAAATACCACAGCACATCTTCTGGAAACTCGTGGGGGTCCAAATCTTGACAGATCTGGTTGGTTTCAGCAACAAAACAGAGACCGCCCACTGGAGTAGTGGAGGTCATCAAGTTTTGCCTGATCAGTCTATCTGAATTAAATTAATTGTTTTTAGTAGTATGAATAATAATAATTATATCACAATTTCACAACCTGAAACAGAATGTTTGCCTCCATAGTTCACAAGGACAAGCAACAGAAGAAAATAACATATTAAACTACATTTTATCTTGCAACATCATCAACAAACTATTTAATAATATACTATTTTACAACGTAGTATCTACCTATGTTATATAAAAGCAGTCAAAATGGAATCAGACTTTTATGGCCACATTGAAGATCAGTAGTTAATTTATCTGCACTAGAAATGCTTTAATGTCCCCATGCGCAGTTCTAACCTGACCAGTGTTTACAAAACCAAATCACAACCTAAGCTTTGTGTACTGGAGCAGATATGACTAACAGTTCTCCGAGGATGTTCCAGAACAAAAGTGCCTCATGTCAGATCGCATCATGCCCCTAAATTTCATCTCCAACTTTATGTGTATTTATTACAGCATTTCCTCCTCATGCTAGACTTTCTTTTCATCCTCTGCTTCCCTGCTATTTTTTTTTCTCCATAAAGTAAGCCGTGATCCTGCCAGAGAAATGTAGACATTAGAGGCTTTTACAGTCTGAGCAAATTAATCTCTTGCAGCGCTGTAGCAACAGCCTGGCAACTCATTAAATATTAACAAGCCATGTCCTGCCAATAGAAAGTCTTCACAGCCTCATGCACTTTTAACAGCATGAGTGGTGTGCTGTGTAAGAACAACAAGGGATAAGTAAAAGTAAAGTGGCTTTTCTGTAGCACTTACTGCACCGTTGTATGACATTAGCAACATTAACACACTGGCTGAAGCTGGGTTGTAACAGCCGAATGTTTTACATACAGTAAGCATGCTTACAGATTAAACAGCAGGCAGTGTAAACATTAGTCTCAGAATATCAGCTGATGATGGTGCATAAAATGTTTTACATACCGTTAGATCCCTCCAGGTCGGGTCAGCCTTAAGAGCTTATGAGTAACCTACAAATGTCAAGATTTAGAATCTAAGAGTAGGAGGTATAGCTAGAGATGAGAAATCCTTATGTGAACATTTTATGCTCATATAATGAGCGCAGTCTGATGAGGATTAATAAGACAAAATTACTTTAAAAAACCGTATGAAGCTTGTGAGAACACTTTTATATTCTTGATAAGGTGCCTGAAAACCACTACAAAAGACCCAAACTAAAACTGGAATTATGATTACTATGTATAAGAGGAAGTCTGTAATGATCTGAAATGTTCTCCAGATGTGAGACATTAGGAAGTTTGAGATTTGCATGACTATTTAAAGCTAGTGACTTGCGAGTATTCTTCTTTCAACACCAAAATATTGCACATGAAGAAGTTTAAAAGCCTCTGGAAGCTGCACTTCCAAGATCTCACTAGTTCAGAATGTTTCACATGAATACGTTTGTTGAATATCAGTCTTCAATCAGACAGCTGCAGTTGGTCCAGAAAACTGCTCACGTTCTCAATAAAACTAGGAAAATAGAGGGCATCATTCCAGTTCTGAAGACCTTACACTTACTCCCTGTAGCTCAGAGAATAGACTTTACAGTGTAACTACCCTAACCCTAACCCTCCAAATCAACTTTTATTTTTTACTTATAAGCCATCTATGTAGGTTTCTATCTATATGTATACCACAGATGTATGTTCTGTACGAATTTTTATATTTTTTTTTATGTAAAGTTGTTTAGTTAGCAGTTGAATTCTCCTATTGCTTAAAATGGCATGGCTTTATCTCATACAGTACAGTGTTTGTCACACAGTTCGAGTATAAAAGCCTCTCAGAAACAACAGAACCCAGAGGCCAATCAGGAGTTGGAATATGAGCATGGCCAAGGTGAGCATTGATAGATAGAATTGCTCAGCTTCACAAATATGTGAACTATTTGCATTGTGAAGAGGGGTCTCCTCTGCTCTATCAGCGACGATATACTGCAGGACGGACAACTGTCAGACTGACTGCGGTGCTTGGGAAGAAGGAGATCACAGTAGCACTCACGGCCTTGCTTAGGACTAAGCAGGGTGGCAGTTGAGCCGCACAGAGTTGACACCATAAAAGTCTCTAAAATCAGAAAAAATAAAACTAAATAAATAAATCGCTAGATTTGTCAGTTGTTGACGTTCTGATATAAAGTCACTAGAGATATCTGGAAAGCCACAGCTCCGCTTACACCTCCCTGTCTCTTGGCTCCGCCCACTTTTAAGTAAGTTTTCAAAATTTGTCAGGGACCGGGGTAGTGCTTGAACATTTTAAAATTAAAAATATTTGACCAGTGCTTTTTGTAAGGAATAGGCCTGTTAGTTGCACAACTAAAGTAATCCAGCTTCAGGCAAACAAATGCATGTAAACTCTGGTTTAATATTAACCTAGACCATCAATTTGTTCCAGTTTCAGGTCTACTAAAGCAGTGTTTTCCCAGCCGTGGCCCTCAGGGCACACTGCCCTGCCTGTTTTAGATGTTTATCTGCTTCTCCACTCCTGATTCAGATGATTGCAATGCAGCAAAACCCTGTTAATCAGTTATGAGGGAAACATCTAAAACATGCAGGCATTGAAAAATGTACTTCAAAAATGAGGAAGACCATTAAGTGACTTATTATAATTGTGAGTGGACATGGGTGAATTTATTTGACAAGCATTTAAGAAAACAAACAAAAAAAAAACAGACATGTTCTTTCCTAGAGAGTAACAGAGACCAAGATAAATTGATTTCTGAGGCTCTACTGCAACTCAATATCTTCTCAGTTTTCACGAGGAATCTTTGGCTATCGTAATCAAAGGTGAAGTAAGTCCATAAGTGTAAATCACTTCAGTAAATTATTCATTTCATCCCCGCCGAGTCACAGTAAAACGTTCAGTTGTCTACCGTTTTTCCAACATTGCTGAAATTCCATTTCGCCTGATAAATCAAATAACATTTATCATCTCATCTTGTGAGTTGGCTGTTTAGTCCCATCTCATGACTTAAGCAAGCAGAGAGAAAAACCTTGTAGTATTCTTATCAAGTCTTTGACACAGCTTGTGTCAAAGACTTGACACAAGTCACAAGGCAGCTACTGCCTGCTCGCACTGTAACTGCAAGCAGGCAGTTACAGTGGCGACTAATATGCTTTCAGGAACAGGTCCGCTACAGAAAAGATCTAAAAGGTTTTCATATAATCTGCCTTATTTAACTCAAAAACACACCCCCCCCCCCAAAGCTACTGATTTAACATAAGAACACCTGGAAGAAATTGCATATATCACTCAAATTTATCTAGTCTGAAAACACTAAAATAATTGAAACTATATCTCTATAGCTTTAACTACAGATCATTACAACCAGTCAAAATAAAATTAGACTTGTGTCACCTTTCAAAGTCCAAGTGGAATTTTCTTGACTCTGTTTTCATTTTATCCACTGAGAGCCACCCCAATTATTTTCTTGCATTAAATACAATGATGATACAATGATGCAAGATCTCCATGGAAAATATTCAGCTAATGATTCCACTGAGCAACATGCATCCTTACATAAAACCCAGACTCTATATAGGAACCTCATTGTTAAATATTAGGTAGGCTTGAGAGAAATGTTCCTAGGCAACTGAAAAACTTAGTTAAAACAGATCATTTCTCAGTTCCTTACATCTTAACTTTAGACAAAATTAATGTTAGCATTTGATTATTATTATTAACAGCAATAACAAATCTATTTTTCCCATATGTCAATAATCCTATTAATGATTAATCCCTTCCCTTCAGGGTCAGCTTTTTAGTGACCCCAAGGTTGGGGTGCACTTTGAGTCGCCCTTAGCAGGATAAATGCGTACACTCCTAAAATCTTGAATTATTAAAGGGATGTTGTTAAGAATCGATTCTCAAACCTCTCCCCTAGGAGTAAGGAAGATGACAAAAACCAAGAAAATTGTGGCATGAGTAAGGGGAAAAGGCAGACACAACCAAGGATTGTTTGTGTAAATTCTACTCTGTATCATCAGTGAACGCCCCAACTCTCTGGAATCCACGGTATGCAAAGAGCTGGCCTGGTTTCCTTTATTTGAGTTTGGGTTCAAGGCGGGACTCAGGATGTCAAATCATCTATTTGTCACAAAGAAGAGAAAACATCCTGGATGAAAGCTTCCAAAGTAATTTAATGACTAAAGAAAAGGTCAACAGTGGATCTTTTCAAACTTACATGTTTTTACATTTTTGTGAGACCTTTCAGTTTTAAGAGCACACACTGTTTATGTCAATAAGTATATGCACCATGGAATGCTACCTGCTGCACACCTCAATAAAAACCACAAAACGTCAAAGGCAATAATAAAAGTTTCACCTGAAACTGATTTAATCATGATAAAGAAAAAGAGTCAACATGCTTCATAACACTCCCTCTTTGGAGTTTAACCTGACTGTCATGAATTTGGCCTGTGTGAATACAATAAAAATGATTTGATTAAATGTGGCAGAAGATATTCTATCATATTTTAAGTTAGCCATTAAAAATTTCTTTACGTTTGTATTTAATTTTTATGTTTTCCCAAAATAAGCAATAAAAGACCATGTTTTTACGCAATGTATTTTTTTTTCTAGAGAATCTCACAGCAGTCCATTCCTAGAGGAGTGTCCTAGTGACAGAAAAGAAAATATTGTATGTGTCAGAAACTGCCATTGCACCAAAAAATCTTTGAAGATTTGAGTTATAATAGTCATTCATTTTTGTCGATAACTCACACCCCATATTCAAAGCAATTTGTTTCGGAAGATATAAAAAATGGAGTCTGAATCCTGAACAGAAGACTTCAACATAAAATCCATAAACCGATCAGGTGGCAGAACTATCCTATTTTCTCTATATATAATCAAAGTCACAACTATGCAACCAATCTGAATATGTGGTCAAACTACAAACATGCAGCAAATCTCAAAATATTAAAGTCAGTACAACAAGGCCACACAATTCTACGTCGCTTTCCAGTCTGCATTTATCTTCCAAAGAAACACACATGTGAGGCACCACAGCACTAAGCGGCCTACTTGCACACACTGATACCATTTACACCTACAGCAGTCAAGTGGTGCAGGCCAATGTAACATGAGCCACATCTGTTTGGAAAAGAAAGGATAGCAATCAGATCAGTCTCGCCGATCTGTCATCTGGTCTGGGACGGCTTGGATAGTTAAACCCTTCCTGGTTGTGCATGGGAGCCTCGCAGATTGCCAAGCACAAAGGAGGTCTTGTGAGCCGCTCATACAGTCAAAGCATATCCCCCTCCTTTAATTAGAGAAGGAAAATCTGCTGACTCATGCAAGAAACTGATGACAGATGGACAAGGATATCCTTTATGTCACTGCTCAGAGCTTTGCTGCTTTCTTAGGAAGGTTTTCAATTGAAGGAAAGAATATTTAGACAACGGCAAGTGGATACTAACTTAAAACAATGCTACTAGCTTGGTCTGGATAAATGGTACAATCATGCAACAGTGTTAGTTCGACGTTTTGGGGACAGGTGGCGAAACTTCAGTTCCAGAGGTCAAATATTCTTTGTGGACATGACATACAAAGACAAAGATGTTGCACTGACTGTAAACAGCAGTTATATAACGTGGTTAATGATTTTCCACCATAGGAGGCACTGCTTGCCTTATCAAACACAGCAAAGGTTCCTGTGAGAAACTCAATTTGAATAAGTACAACACACCAGTGAAATACTGAAAACAGAAAGCTTAAGCAGTAAAGCTGTTCAACAGGCTTTCCAGCATATAATTAATCAAACTCCCTTTAAATAAAGGTCATCACTGATAAAACAGATTACCTTCATCTGTTTTTCTGTTTGTCCTGGTAACTTGTTGTGACATTCAGATTTAATCGAGATGAAGTCCACAGTCATGAACAAATATCAACTCCCAAAAATCATATTATCCATAAGGAGACTAATTCAATTTGTTTTAAATACATTGTTCTTTTAGATTAGTATTTTTCTTGCTCGATCCCTGTATTTGGACTTTTTTTTATCAAATTTTGCCTTCCTTATGGAGTGTTCTGCCTTAAAGCAGTTGAACTCTCGTTATCACAAATCTTACAAAATTATTTCCACCAAATTTGAATGAAAGCATATAGACATGTTAATGCTTTCAAGTAAGATACTTTTAAGCGACAGCATTGTTTCCTGCAGACATGCAGTACCACCCACGTCTTCAGAAAAACATTATGAAAATAACTGGGAGAGAGAGAGTTACAAATCCATAGATATGAACAAAACTGAATAAGAATTAAAAGTTAAAACTGGAGAAATAAACAGATACAGATCTACAGTGTCACTGTGCATTTCTGCTTCACTTGCCTTGATTTTTTGGTTGCTAGAAACCCAAACCAAATACAACCAACAGAACTGAGGGGAAAACTGATAACTGGAATGCACATAATGTACTGAATACTGAGGAGGAATGGTTAAGAAACACAAAATATTAACTCACAGCCCTAACTGCAATATAAAGGGCCTCTGATAGGTGGGTATCCTGTGTTCCAGGTGCTATGCAATAAAACTGCTGACAAAAAATACATCTGTCTACCCTTTATGCCATTTATAGGGTCAGTATTAAATATGAGTTAGTTTCCATTTAAATTTCTATTGTATTTGTCGCTGCCTTCTTAGTTCAAAAACAAAACAATTTACAGAAAAGGCAACATGTGGCTCGGTTCTTGCAAGCAAGCACTTCCGACTTGATTCTTTGAAAAAAAAATATAAAAATACTTAATTTCTTGCAAAAACATAGACAAAACAATTACTAAAAGCCTCTTACTACTTAGTTGAATACGGGGGTTAACTTAGTTACATTATTATTAAGTAACACTATTGGAATGTTATACTTTTCTCAACTTCTTCAGCCTTTCTTAGATGAGTAAGGGGTGTGTGCTGCAGCTGTATGAGAAGCAAATTGAGGAGCTGAGGGAAATTTTACCAAATTGATGCAGAACAAAAAGAGAAAGGATGCGAGGGGACTAGAGAAAAAGAAGAGCAATATCAGTCCATAGCAAACAGTAATCCACTTCGCATACAGAACTAACAAAATGACACAAGACAGTTTGACAGATCACGACATCACCACACAGAAGAAAATCCATTTTGGTTCAAGGTTCATTGGAGTCAACTCTGGTTCAAATCACATAACGCTGAAGCCCTTGCAACTGAAAAACAACTTGAATGTTTCAGATCTCTCAGAAATCTCTTCTCCACTATAACATTTACCAACAGCAGATTGTTGGCACAATCTTTGACCCTTTTGTGATGCAACTGACCCAAATACACACAAAGAAAATGTTTTAGTCTTTTTCTTCAGAGCGCTTTTGAACAACTATATGCTTATAAAATTGTGCAGTGGAAACCCACACTTCCTTACCACACTGTGTTTTACAATCAGTGCACATTTTTCTAGTGGAAAAAAAGGCACACATAGACCACAGGATAGTATCTTTAAGGCTGTGTTGCTCTCCCTCTGGGCATCTAACAGACAGATGCACATGCAGCAGGCTGGAAGCAATAGGTCAAGCTGCCTCAATACACAAGCAGGAACTGCACAATAATAACTACCCCCAGTTAGACGTGTCTTGCTGTGATGGGCAACAGTTTACCCTCACATCATGCAGCAAAAACAAAAAAAGTTAAAAGTTCCAAGCAAAACCCAGCTCTGAGCAGGCCATCTATTGAAGACAACATTCGTAGATGTCACTAAAATTGACTGATACTTCGAAACGCATGCAACACCAGAAAATAAGATTAAAGCTTTTGGTCCAAATGACACAAACTGCACAAAAAACACATTCTGTAACATGCTGTCAGCCACTGGCAAGGAAATTTCCAGATACCCATGGTATGTCTTAAATCATAAATCACTGCGGTGAATTGCTTCGACACAATTATTGCTTTAATAATGGAGTAAGCGGTCTAAGCTGTAACCCTTTAAGTACGACCCACTGTGGATTTGGCAATGTTGAACAAATGAGGGCAGGATGACTGTCAGAGCAGCTTCATGTCAAAGCTTATTTACTCCAGGCTGCCATGGAGGGAGGAGCAGCAGCAGTAGCACTTCTCTGCTTCACTCACATCATAAACAGTTTGTAAATTATAATGCTGTGCTATTTGCAACAACGCAACCAAAAAACATATTCCCTAAGGATTTCACAGCTATTATGTGTGACTGCCTCTGGGCCAGGAAGAGCAATGAATTGCAAGAGATACAATTCATTTAGATGCAATGCTACAAATTAGGATGAAGCAAGAGAATGAGGATTTGCAAGTGCACTAGAATAAATAAACTAAAAACAAGACGTTACAACCAAAAATGTATGATGATGTAGTATCAGTAACATCTGGAAGTCTGTCATGGGATTCACAGAGCAGATTGCTACAAAAAATAATTTCAACAGGAATATGTGAAATGGTTATGCTTCTTGGCAGCAGAACAGCAACTAAGTAAAAACTTATACCTCACTCCTACCCGACAGAAAACATCAATGAGCTCCTTTCATAAGGAAATCCTTCTCTCTCCTTATGAAAGAGAAGGATGTTGGCTTCTCTTTCATACTTTCATTTGATACATTTTTGTCCTAAGAATACAAAATAATACAGAAATATTAAGCTTAATGGCATGCTAATATCAGCAGTTTGCATTAAGACGGTAACCTTCCTTTGTAGCCATTCCCCAGGAATGTTTTGTGACAATAAGTAGTTTTAGCTACTATTTTTTCCTCTGTGTCTGAGTCAAATGAAGATAAGTGATTGTTTTAGGTGCAATCCAAAAGTAGATCAGTATTTTCTTTTGTCTTACATTTCCAATGTCTTTGGCATTAGCTTAATGTGTCTGCTGATTGAAATTAACTGTAAAAGTTTAAGTGACTGCACAGATGTCTTCAGAAAATTGTTCTGTCTGTGACATTACTGTAGTGCAGTTAGACACTCACCAGTGAAACAGACTTGTTATGTGGAAAAAAGTGAGTCTTACATAGCTACTCCATGGCTCTTAACATAAAGCAGCCTATTCTGATTTAAAGAGTTATGCTTGTGCATGTCTCTGCACATTCTTGTAACAATGTTCAGCTGAAATAGAGAAGTAGTTGAATGCTACAAAATCGAAGTGCAACAAATTATAGTTTTTATTGTAACTTGCAAGTTTTGTTACTTGCAACTTTGTGATTCACAGGAATGACTGGCTTGTCACAAAGCACTTTTAAATCCCTCCATATGGTGCCAATTTATTAGATCTCAAACAAATTGTATAAATCTCTTAAATTTGAGCTTTAGACTTTGTGATCACTCATGTCCTCTTGGCTGGACATTGTGTTATGCAATGATGCCAGATATCAGCACTCCAGACATAACATCATCATTAATTGGGAACTTTAGGCCACATTCTGGGAAGTTTTTAGTGCTGTTTTTTTATTACCATTTCTTGATTATGGCCATGGAAGGGAAAATTACCTACCATGTGCTACCTCCTTGAAGACATTTGAAGAAGAAGAGTTTTCAAAAGTTATGTAAAAACAGATAGATTGATTTTTTATTTTTATTTTTTTTCTTTGTTGTTTTAAGTAGGACCTAGATCAAGGGTGGGCAATGCTGGTCCTCAAAGGCAGGTGTCCTGCATCTCCTAGATGTCGGTCCAACACACTTGAATGAAACAGCTGAATCACCTCCTAAGTGCAGTCAAGTTTTCCAGAGTCCTGTTAATAACCTCATTATTTGACGGGTGTATTGAAGTAGAGATACATCTAAAAATTGCAGGAGACTGACCCTCAAACCCTGGAGTTGCCCACCCTCGACCGAGATTATAAGCAATATATGAAACATATGCTTCCTAAATCCTAGGTGGCTTTTGATTTACAAGATTTGGTCCCCATCAAAACTTTCTGGAGGCGTCCCTGGATTCATGCCGGTGACTTTTACGTCAGGACTTACCTTGTCGAACAGTTTTTAACCTGACAGGTCCTTTGCAGCAGTTGACTACAGTGTAGATGTCATAAAGAGGTAATCCAGACACTGACAGCCCCTCAACTTCAAGAAGCAGTTCTCCCTCAGACAGTTTCCCGTCCTGATAAACCACAGCATCCTCTCTGATCTGTCCAATGTATGCAAACTCTCCATTCTCCGCTCCACCGTGCAGCTCCACATTCAGCTCCCCATTCTCGTCCCGGATGACCGCGCACTCGTTCACTTTTGTTATCCAGTGGTTCTTCTTCTGAATGACTTTTGACATGGTGGTTAGGCTCCAAAGAAAACCGGTAAATCCCGAGGAGTGGAAAGAGAATGAGTCGATTCATAGCACGGAGGACATCCCACGCAAAAAAACTTCATGTCCTTTGAGTCCAACTTCGAACATGTTTACTCTTAAACTTGGACATGCTGCTCCTCGCTCACGAATACAACCCTCATGGATCAAAATCCAGACTTCGACAGCTTCTGTAGTTTCCGCATCTTTAGCAGCAGCACACGCTCTTATTCCTCGTAATTGGATCTAATCCCTCCCCGTAGAATTATTTCTAGATTTATCTCACAGTTCCGCCTCTTTCATTAGTATAACACAATGTTTGTTTTCCTTTTAAAACTTTCTGTTTTAGGGGGAGATGAGGAAAGAACCTCTATCACTAAGCTTCTGTGTATGACAGCCAGCGGCGCCTTTAAGCAGGTAACGCTTCAAGTGCCCTCAGTGCGGTGGGGATGGAGAAACAAGGAGGGGGAAGGCGCATGCGTCACGCTAAGACTCCACGAGGAAAACTCCAAGCCAACCCCAAACCTGCCGGGTCCTGAAGCTCCTCCCGCCGGCCAGCGCTCGTTTCAGGGCGGATTACTGCGATCCGTGCGTTTAATCCTACGGGAACTCCGGCAGGCTGTTGTCCTGATCCGCAAAATATGGAAACGCGGACACCAAGCGCCTTCCTCCGTGCGCGCGAGCTGCTGCTTTATGGAGGTTGCTAAGGTGCAAACTCCAAACCCGCCCATTTAGTCCAGCACCGTCATGAAGTGAGTCATAAACAACAATTACTTTTCATCCGGGAAAGATAAGCTTCAGAGAACATCCAGGGGATCCCGGGGTGGAACTCTAAATTATGAATATTTTTAAGATAATTTCTAAATTGGGTTTAAAAAAAAAATCTGAACAATTATTTTTGGTTTAGTCATTTAGAAATTTTAACTGTTTTTTTTTTTTTTTTTTTTTTTTTTTTTTTTGGGTTTTTTTTTTAAAGGAAAATTTTTAAAAAAAATTAAAATTTTTTAAAATTAAATTTTT
>NW_015115882.1:20012-46500 GCF_001443285.1 Poecilia latipinna
TTTTTGGTTTTGTGCTTTAAAAAGTTTGTCAGTTTTTTTTTTTTTTTTTTTTTTTTTTTGTTAGAGTTGTTTTTGTAAGAGCAGATCTCTAAAAATAATTAAACTGATTGAAATGTAATATTTTTCAATTAAAATAGTAGTAGTGTCAGTTACATTGCGTGAGTTCATTAGAACTTATATTAATTACTGTAATTAATTATTACTACGATTAACTTGGGCTGAATATTTTCACTTCTGGTGGAGAGAAACAAACTTAAAATCCACCCAATGCACAGCTTAGTTAATGCATGCAGCTGACATATCAGAATGTCACCATGGCATTGTATCACACATTTAATTTAAATTGAAGCAGAAGATGCATGAAAACTGCATCTTGATTACCAGTCTTGCAGCAGCAGTTTGGATAATCCGTAAGCAGGAAACTGAGTCATGGCCTAATAAGGAATAAAGAGTCAGATCAGCCCAGTATGATGAAAGGATGAACAGCTGATTCTAACAGCTAATAAGATGGCATTGGTGTATTTTGCAATAATGTCTTTGAAAATAGCTGTATGGAACAAAGTAAATGTCATATTTTTGTTGTTTATCAAAAAATATCAATTTTCTCGCTTTATATGTATAAAAGCTTAACTTTATAAAAGTCTAATCGATCATCAACAGAGGAGGGTTAATGATTCTTCACGGAAACCTTTCTCCACCGTGGAAGAGCAGGATTAACCAAAGAGAGGAAATCCACAAACAAAGAGACAGGCATAGTACAGGCATGAATCACAGTTTCCTTTTCCCAACAGGTCTGAAAAACACACACAGAGCCATTATAAACATAATTTTTTAATTTGAGTTTAAAATAGCCAATTCCCCCCCTTGAAGAAACAAAGCCTTGAAGTGAAGTTCAAATGTTAAAG
The DNA here is from genome assembly GCF_001443285.1 of Poecilia latipinna. NCBI lineage: Eukaryota > Metazoa > Chordata > Actinopteri > Cyprinodontiformes > Poeciliidae > Poecilia > Poecilia latipinna. The sequence continues at coordinate 20,918 of NW_015115882.1, forward strand.
GTCAATTAGTTTTTTTGTTTGTTTGTTTGTTTTTTTCTCTTTTTCTTTTTCTGACCAGTTCAATTTAATTGTGGACAAAAAAAAATTCCTTGCCATTGGCAAGCAATAATTATCCAGAGCAGTGCAAATAACAAGTCTGTGTTGTCTGGACAGAGCCAGGAGGGATCAGGTGAGAAACACATGCCACTGCAAAGGAAAACAGGCTATGTGTGTGCTTCCTGCCAGTTCAGATAAAGTACAGTAACTGGCACTCTACCACTGTGAGGGCGGTGACCTGGATAACAGAACATAAAATGAACCTTTCCATCCCATTTCACAGAGAACTTTTAGTATAATTCCACTCTGATCATCTTACACCTCCCGGGAAACTATTTCTTTGAGTTTATTTTTTATTCTTTTAAACATCAGATTTACACCAGGTTCATTTTGGCTCTACATCTATGTCCAGCCTTTTTTTTTTTTTTTTTTTTACAACAAGGACACCATTCTCTTATTTGCTCTGTGCTGCAAAGTGGGCTTTGTTGCCTGTCACATCACATGACATTTTTGTTGAGCAAAAGTAATGGCTGCAGGCCAGTGAACGTCACACTAATGCTGGACACTGATGTACTCTGACTGATGAGATGCAGACTCCTTCCAAGACAGAAGCCTGCTAACACCTAAAAATTTAACATGCAAAAATTGCTTTCATCTTTCAAATTGCAATAATACACAGAGATATATGACTTAGTAATTATAACTTAATAATTTATTAATTTTCTCTTTGAAAACTTGATTATTGCAGATACATAATTTATGTTTTAAGTTGATATCTATAATAGTTAAGATGGAACAAGTTTTAAATTATGTAAACAGTAAAGAATATCAATGACAATAGAGAAAGAAAGAAAAAAAAACATATGGAGAAACAATTGAAACACAAAAATATTTTACATTAGCAAGAAAACTCCATTCAAATCAAACTCATATTTTTAAAATAATAAAATAACTTAAAACATAAAAGCTCTCTGCACATGCTCACACTAAATATGTTGTCTAATTAATCAGATTATTTTTTTAAATCAACTGAAAACAGCTATTTTTTTCTTTAAAATAAGTCTGTCAGTTAATCCGTCCTATGGAAAATAGCTATCAGAAATTTGTTGTCATAGAACCGACATATTAGTTAATGACTATCAATAATTTTTGATCATTTTAGTACCCCTCAACTTCAAAGATCAAAACAAGAAAAATTGTAATGTGACCAATAAATAATACATCTACTGTTTATACATTGTCATGTGTTCCACAATATTACATTCAAGAGAGGAATGCTGTTCCTGAGCCTCTTTGCTATAATAAATGAGATAATAACTCTGCACTCAATGATATTTAAAGGCCGCTCTGCAGAAATGATTCTTAGATCAACAAATACAAAACATCAAGTACCATATGACGAGGCCTGTGCTTGTTCTCCTGAGCTGTAGTTATTGAGCGGCAAAATTTCAGGAATGCCATCAGTTCACAGTATCAACACAGCAGGTAAATATTAACCAGCAACTCAAACACTTGATTCTTATCATGCATGCTGCAATACAACTTTCAGGGTGGTGACGAGCACAACACAGTGAAAGTGGTTTCACTGATTCTTATTATTCACTTTGAAACCATTTTTTTTATTTCTAGTGATTAGTCATTTATGAGTCCACTTCTAAATTGTAGAGGACATTTATGTAAAATACTTATTACTATAATGTTTCATAAGTTGTGTCAAATGCCATGAATGTGCACGTCATATTTAGATTGCATTTGTACAAAATCTTTAAAAAAACCAAAACTATTCAGCAAAGGTAAATCGGACTTTTAAGTTAATACATCATTGCTGTTGTTCAAATCAAACAACAAAATATTTCTTAACTTTTCTGGGCCGGTCTGTTTGTTTCACATATACAGCCCCCTTTGTGGTATCATCGGCTACTGTATAGCAGATGAGAAGAGACAGCGTTTTAAAGAAATAAATGCAAATTGCTGATCATTTTCTAATTTTAAGTTAGTACATGAGGTATCTGCCAGCAGAGCTGTGAGCTGAGTCTTTCGAAAGCAAAGGGACTTCACTGAAATTTGATCTGATCTTGTGAGGAATGTGCCTGGAAAAACTAAAAAGAAGACTTTTTGTTGAAAACAGATACTCCCAGTAAAACAAACAAAAAAAAAAAAAGACTCATTTTGTATTCATTGGTAGACTAACAAGTTATGCTTTTCATTTGAAATAAAACTAATATTACAACAGCTATTTGTCATAAAATATTATGCCTAAATTATTAAACGTTTCTTAAGCTTTTTATGTCAAAAGTGAATTTTTATTTAACAAGTACTCTTATCGAGGAAGTATTTTCAATCTGACTATTGATAAACTTCCTCCAGTACTTAAATGCAGATAGAGGAGACAGGGAACAAGCAGACAAAAGGCATAGAAATAGCTAAGTGCAAATAAAAATGTGTCTATCCAAAGTAAATGTCTTTCATCCAGTGAAGTGACAAATGAACGCTCATCTATCCAGACTGACATGAAGAATCCAAAAGCTTATTGTTTGACAGTTTTGCCCCACTGCAGGGAAAAAACAGGCAAAGAAGTGGGAGAAACAAGATGACATATTAGCATTAAGCATGCTCGATTTTGGGAAAACATGCAGTTTCCTCACTTTTTCTTCATCCCTTCCTGTCAGCATGATGTTCTAACAACCCTCCAAGATGTCTATCATCTCTGACTATAAAACTTTCTCCATGGGGTTTGCATCTTCTCCCTGTGTTGGCATGTGTTTTCTCTGGGTTCTCCATCTTCCTTCCACAGTCCAAAAACATAGTTGCTAGGTTACATGATCACCTGTACTTAGGTGTGAGTGTGTGTGTGTGTGGATGGTTGTTTGTCCTGTGTTGCCTTACGATACCGACCAGTTCATAGTGTAGCTCACCTCTTGCCCAAAGGCAACATAACAGAAAACCATGAAAACACTAACCTACAGTGAACTTTTCATTTTAAGCCATATTTCTGGGAAAACTGGCAAACATAATGTACAATTCATTTCAGCTCCTCTGGGAAATATTTGGGTTTTAACTCGTCCCTCAAGTTTTTCCTTTGTCTACTAACCATTATGAGAGGTCAGCTGTCTGATGCCTGCTTATGCATGTGATCAAGATTATTTCAGTTCATTTGAATGACTTCAAAAAGACTTGAAGTTACTAATGCAAAATAATGTCCACATATCAACAAGTTGTTGAAATTCATTGTTCCTATCTGTCCAAACACAAATATTTAAGCAACCTCCAAAAAGCTCGTAAGTAGTACATTTACAAACAAATAAAGACAAATGTTTTCGTTATTATTTTGAGAAACTTTGAGAAAGGTGTAATGGATGCATGTACAACTGAAAAAGGCTAGGTGGCTGCATGTTGTACTAAATAATACAGTTACAAACTGAACATTCATATTTTATGTCTCATTGCATACAAGGTTTCAGTTTTCTCTCTAAACAGGTGGTATCAACTTTTTTGAGCTTTATATTATGTTATAATGTTATTATCAGTTAACACCTGGTTAACTGCTTGTCAGATACTACACAGTCCAACGCTCATGAGAAAGGTTGTAAATGGCATAATGAGAAGCATTCTTTTGATGATGTCCTGAAGGCGACGTGTCAGAAATAGTACAAGCTTCTTAAAGACACAGAGGCCTAAATTCAAGGCAGAGTCAAATTTCTTTGAAGTCATGTGTGATATGCACTGCATTTTTATAACACCTAAGGTAACATACTGACTGTGCTATCAATGACACTATGAGCCTGGAAAAGGCACCTCTTTCAGCAAAACCCTCTCTTTACGTTTTAATAAGAACAAATATAATTTTCACACCAGCAATGTACAACAGAGTTTTATCAAATTAAATCTACGCACTTTATTAAGTGCTAGCGTTATTAAGCTAGCACTTAATAAACCCACATATTAGAGGCACAAAGTCATCAAAATTCTAATTATGCTTGGGGAAAAAAAGCCAAAGTAATTGGTTGGTATTAACATGGGAAAGATAAGGTTTAAGCAAATTTGCACGTTAAAAATACGATCTGTTTGTAGAATACCATCAACCGGTAATTAAAACTTAGGCCATTCTTAAGCTTGGGAACCCTCTGGACTACAAGTGTGGATAAATGAGAGCCTCGATGACGAGGCAACATGAGTTAATTTGCAGTGGATGATGTGTTTTGGTCATCCAACCCCCACCGTTACATAAGAAATGCACGCTTGGCTGCCGGCGTAGAAAACAAGCCGTGTCCCCATGCATTGAGCTTTCCCCTTCACTGGTTCTTAACCATGCAGCACAGAACAAGAGCAGACAGTGAGCAATATTGAATTATTCAGGCACAGAGAATGTTTCAGCAGAAGCGGGCTTTTTGTAAATAATCTGAAAAATAGAGGAGAAAATATGGATTATGTATTCAGGAAAATGTTAAATTGAGGTTTTTCACTGAAAGTTCCTTTTTAATTAAATTTACAGATAATTCAATTCAGTTACCTTCAATTCACTTTATTTATCTACTGTCAGTTCATGTCTCAAGGCTCTCTAGCAAAATGTGTATTTCAGCAGCTGTAAAATTCTAATCAGCCTCAATATATCGGTACAAAACTACCTTCTCTATCAATACTAAAATAGTTTAATATAAGAAAATAAAAGAGAACATGTATTTCCCAAATGATTGATTTGTTCTTAAAAAGTTGCAATTCAATCTATGAAATTCATGCTTTCTTATTTAAATTAGGCAATTACATATGTTTAATGGTATAAAGTATGCAACAAAGAAACAGCATTCGCACAATAATCTTATTTTCTCTTTTGATTTAAATTACAAATAAAACTCAGTTTCACCTCGGATTTATTTTTTGAACAAGCTCTAAAACAAAAGCATCACATAAAAAAAATCATCATTAATTATTTTCTCTTCTCCTCTGTGAAAATAATTATATATTAAAAATATTTACATTAAAATTTAAAACATTTCTTTATATTTTCTTTAGAAACTTGAAGTTTTTATAGCTAAGGCTGATTTGCTTGTGTAGCACAATAAAGATGCTCCATTTTATTTCAATAAACTGTTATGTGTTTGTTATCAATCATTAAAAAAATTACAAACTTCTTGCTCATTTAATGTTTCACTGCTAACTAACTAACTAACTAGCTAACTAACTGTTTTTCCACGAGATACCTTAAGAACTTTTAAGATTTTAAATCTATTGATCACACATACCTGACAGATAATCTCTCTCCAGGTTTGAGTTTATTTATTGTTGCTTTGAAGCTTGTCTCAATTTCATATGGTTCTAATGTTCAGTAAAAATACTTTTTTGTATGTATTTTCAAGAGTAAATGTAGGATTGACAAGAACAGAACTGTAATTGATCAAATCTTAGTACAGGGTTAAATAATCCAGTTGAGATCTCACCAATCTAAACATTTTTAAACTACAGAAAGCACCCTTGTTAAGAAAACAAAACAAACAAACAAAAAAAAAAACACCAAAAAATCCTTTCGATTTAGCTTTCATTCCCATTGGCAGGTAATACAAATTAGCAATAGAGATGGAATTTGTTGCACAAAAGACAGATAACTTTTTTTGTGTGCTATTGGACTCTAGCTTCCTCCCACAGTCCAAATCCGTGATTGTTAGGTTAACTGGCCTCAAATTGCCCTTAGATGATTGTGTTTGTATTTTCATGGTTGTTTGTCCTTTGTGTTTCTGTGTTGCCTGTCCAAGGTGTTCGCCACCTCTTTCATACTGACCACTGGATTGTTGTGATAAACAGGTATAGACAATTAATGGATGGAAACAAAAGGAAGAAAACTGTTTTCAGTGTAATGTTTTCTGAGTTTGTCTTGTAGATTTTGTGAGGCTGTTACTGTGAACGAAACACACAGGATATGTGGTGGGTTTGAAGAATGTGGATGCTTGAAGTCCAGGAAGTCACAAAGGCAGGCAATTAGGGGAGGATGTCTTTCCTTTTTTTTTTTTTAATGAGGATATCCTCCACACATAATCACCAAAATGTCATGTGGTCCACTTTTCTTTATTGTATCACACCAGGTTTATCGTAAGGCTTGGTGCCTTGTTTGCTTTCACTCTTTTTTTTTTTTTTTACAAGTTGCTTTACAGCAGACCACTTAAGAATCAGAGCAAGGTGGTATTACGGCCTTCATATTTCTGAAGTGTTCACAAACAAGTCTCAGTATTAACATCCCTGAATCTTTGTTATAAAAGAATTGATATACTGACACTATACACTATACTAGTGTTTGACATGCTCTTCTTCAGACTGCCATTGTGAACATTCCTGGTGTGTTTGAGTATTTTTTGTGTTTTGATGATTATCAGATTTTTGAGACTTATCTGGCCTTCTGATATAAACAGAGGATTTTCACCATCACAGTCATGAAGGACTTGATTAGCCCACTCACAGATCAACCCATTGTCCACTATCCACCACAGTATCACTAACATCTGTTCGATCTTATCCACGGCTAATCATGTTTTTGAATTCTGCATAAACACAACTTGTTTTACAATAACTACTTATGACAGGATACATGAGGGAAATCAGGTTTATTTATTTAGAAATTAATTCTTTCTCATTGGTCAGCCCACTCCCTGTGTTCTGGCTTTTTCCAACAGAACAGAAAGTATGACCAAGTTGTGGTGGCCATTTATGTAATGTGGCCATTTATGTAATGTTTGCAACCTGTAATTTCTACTAATTTAGTTTTCTATTTTGGGAAGTTTAGAATTTATTTAAGTTAAGTTTAGATCCACAATCTGTAGTTAATTTGTATATTTGAATTGATTATGTTGGTAATTGGTTAGACCCTCCCATTAATTTAAGTAATTAAAACACACCGGGTGCTGAGTGGAGGGATTGTTTGGCAAATGTTTGGTGTGTGGATGGGAGGTTTTTTGTCAATGATTTTTTGACCACTTTCACTTTCACTTTTCACTTTTCATTTTTTTGTACTTGAAACGTCATATTAAGTTTACTTTCATTTTTGACTAAGTTGTAGGACATTTTTGGTCATTATTTTGTCGCTATTTTTACAAGAAATAAATAATATATTTTTTCGAACAAATTAAGTCGGAAGTGCGTTCAAATCAAAAACCACCTGTTAACACCCACGGCCTTTGTTGGAATATTGTTTCTTGGAAACGAGAAGGCCGCAACACCAAGTACAAGTCAGTTGTTTATTCGTTGTTGTCCTGTCTAAGGTTACTGTTGCATTTTGTCCCCTTCCCACTGATGACAGATGGATGGACACAAGGAGTACTGAATAAGAGAAGAAAGATCTTTTAGATCTCCAAAAGGATCTAAAACCCCAAGCAACAATTTGAAATCCGAACTTAAAGAATCAATGTTTCCCTATCAGTACCGATCAATTTCTAATCCGGATTGATGATGGTTTCATATTAGCTATGTGTCACACAAGAAGTATCTATTGATTTGCATAAGCTAAGAGCTATTGCGACCTTATTGAGTCAGTGCTTCTTGCTTGATTTCAGTGAGTATCTAAAAATAATCAGAAGAGACGTGCAAGAGCTGCAGAGAGACCAGGAATTGCCAAGTGTTTCAAAGCCAATCTGGAATCTATGGACAACTCCATGTGCTATTCATTTCCAGCCCTTTCATTTATAAGCTCCTGGGCCCCACAATGAAATGTTGTCTGAGCAATGAAATTACAGAATATCTTATGAAACTATATTTAAATGCTGATGAAATGATGTTTGCCTTTTGCAGCTTGTTCCACATAATGCTCAGTTTAGCGGATCTTTCTCTTAGCGTTGATCTGACTATCAGCTGACTGGATAGCTGTTGTTTTTGACGCTATCAAAAACAACAGCTTTGAAGCTTTGAAGTGCAGAAAAATCAGCTTTGAAGTGCAGAAAAATCGACTTCACAAAGCTTTGAGACGCTTGACTCTGTCATTTATTGAATCGGTTTAGCTTTACTACTGCTGCAGCTGGGTGTCCTTTTATGTCCGCTGACTGTAGTTGGCATCTTTGCCTTCAAATGGTGAGGAAAAAACTATGAAGTCATACACACATGCTGAATTCCAGTTCAGAACACACATATGCAAATCATTATTAAACAGTATTTTTATTGCTTTATTGCTAAATGTTATTATTCCCATTCAGCTATTTGGTTATTCGGGTCATAATTAATGTAACTATAAAATGAACTCACGATGTTTAGCAGTTTCTCATCAACACGCATGAGGCGAATTATAATTTATACCAATCCACAAAGGTGAGGCTATCAACACACACACATCTCTCTGTTACTTCTTCTCTGTTCTAATCAAATATTTATCTAAGCACACATTCTGCAGGAAACCAGAAGCTGTGGCACTTGATGCAATTTCCAAGTGTGTGCCAGATGTTTTCTATTTATCTAGAGCAAGAGTTTAGTGATGTCTCCTCAGCATGTAGTGGAGAATGTAAATCACAGTTTGTTTGTTTTTTCTTTAAATATTTAGTGTGAAATCACTCCAGCTTCAAATGTATTTCATCAATTTTAACACAATTGAACTGTGTGCTATTATTCCTTTATTTTGAACCCAGCAGAAGAACACATTGACCATATTTACATCACCATTTCATATGCATTTGAGGTCAGTGCCAATAATTTGCACCACATGATTGTGAACCAGCTTTTTATGTATTTGAACTTCTTCAACATACACTCAATCAGATTTGCAGATACTGTTTTCACTCAGCACTGCGTGTGTTCAGGATCAGGGTTAGTCGATCAGTTTTAAATTAAAACGTAAGGATTTGTTTCAAGAAACCCTTTGTCTTACAGACGAGACAAGATTTTCTTGTCGACGAACAAGACAATCTTTTTCATCACTGTTGAAGCATTTTTGTTGGCCACCAAAAGATAACAGACCCCTGTCATGTTTTCCCAGAAAGAATGAATAAGATCAAGCCTCTCAGTCTGTGTGACTGGATGTCGTCTGAGTCACGAGGAGGAAGGAGACGCGCTCTAATTTCTGTTCAGCTGAGTTTAAAGGCAGATGCTGACCTCTGGTGGCCGTGTGTATTCACCCAAACAGATTTCAAAACAAATTGAGAAGTAGACGTTAAATTGGATACACCCTGGAACAGTATGAAACACTCACAGAGCTATTTGGGATGAATATGACATGGATGTGCATAAAATATGTTTTTAATATGTCCTTTGGTCTCGATTTCTAAATTTTTGACCTCCCGTTGTGAAGACTGGCCCACACATTGTAACTCATATTGACTCCAGATGTAAATGTAGCCTAATTCAGACTTCGTTGGATTTAAATTCAAAAACATAACAGAGAAGAAAATTACTGGGATGACATTTTTTATGTGTTGGATTTCACAAAATAAGTAGAAATAAATAAGTAAAAAACATGCAAACATTTCGTATTTTATACTTGGAGCAGCTGGTTAGAATTTGATCCTTAGTGTTTGTGACTTTGCAATTTAGGCATGTTTGAGAGAGTACCTCTCTTGATTCTCATTCAGCTGCTGTGCTTTGTATCTGTCATATAGTATAAGAGTTTCAATAATTCTACAAGATTCCATCCATTTCAATATTAGTGCATCTAATGTGTTTTTGTCCCCATACTACTTTGAGGTTTTGCTTGCTGCAGCTATGGCAGCTTCTTTATTTTTCCTAATTTTTCACAAGTATCTCTGTGGGTAACACTTTATTTGAAGGGGGTTGAATAAGACTGACATGACACTGTCATAAACACCTGTCATGAACATGAATAAGCCTTCATGAATATTTATGACTGTTGTCATAAAGCGTCATTCGGTAAATTATGACACCTTTAATACAAAGTTGACATATTCAAAATGTTGTTGTTATGACAACTTGACATTAACCAAGAAATCATTACTGATATAAATTTGTTATAAAAGTATTACTGATTGCACTTTAAAAATTTGGTATTTTTATGTTATTAAAGGTAAAGTTTAAACAGTAATGGTTCCTTGGTTAATGTCAAGTTGTCATAACAAAGACATTTTGAATAATGTCTACTACGTATTAAAAGTGTCATAATTTACCGAATGACGCTTTATGACAACAGTCATAAATATTCATGAAGGCTTATTCATGTTCATGACAGGTGTTATGTTTATGACAGTGTCATGTCAGTCTTATTCAACCCCCTTCAAATAAATTGTTACCTCTCTGTGTTTAATTTCAGATGAGAAACACAGACGCCATCGACATTGATCGCATGCAAAAATCAAAAAAGTTTGAAAATAAATAGATAAATAAATCACCACAGAAGCTCCAGGAGTTTCACGTTTCCCATGCCCACCAGTTGAGTGGGCTCACTGAAAAGGTGAGAGGCCATGCAGGAGTGACGCAAGGACAGTGTGGGATACAAACATGAGAGTACAGATCTATCCGACCTGCTCAAAAGTCAAATGTGCGTGAGACTGAGCACGAGATATTTTGTATAAAGCCTGCTTGTCAATAAACATTACTAAGTCTGCATCTGGATGTGTGTAATCTTTTCCAGCTCAAACTGTTTCATTGGTTCACTTTGACTGCTCTCATCTTGTTTCCAGCTTGGAACATACTCAAAAAACTCCCACAGACACTAGCATTTTTATTACTTTCAACACAACAGGTTCACTGGATAATTGTTGCATTATACAAAAGGTTGTGCCGAAGAAGATGGCTATTAAGTTACGAAGGGAAACTTTTTCTTCTGAGCACAAGTAACTGCTCAGAAGCACATGTAACTGTAGTAATCCTTTTATAATACCTGTGTGCAGAGGGTTGAAGAGCTTTCTTTTTTTTAAACAGCTGCCTGTTGTTGCTGATAGCATCAATATGACAGCAGTCAGAAGAAAACAAAACAGATTATCTGACAAATGAGTTAAAATTCACTATAAATCTCAATCTCGCTTTTCAGACAGCTACAAACTGTGATGTGTTATAGTGAGGTACAGCAACATAACACAGTGCAAAATTGCATATTTGAATTATAATTCTGTATTTTGATTTAGATTTTTTTTTTTTTTTTTTACAAATAAAAACCTGGTACGACTGGTGTGCTTTTGAATTTAGTTCATTCAATCAATACAACCTCCTTTTTGCCGCATATAAAACGACAGTTCTCTTGGGTGTGTATATTTGGCACAATTTTGAAGATTAAAACAGTTTTCCACATTCTTACCCTACTCAGGTTTGATGGAAAGTGTTTAAGTTTGAAAGTTCTACAATTTGCTTTACTATCACTAACAAATTTCTGCAAAGGAGTAAGCTTTGATCTAAACCTGTCTATTATAGCTGTGATTGTTTAAAATCTATAAGACATTTTCTTTCCAGGACCCCTCTGTATTTAGCTTCATCCATCTTCCCATCAACTCAGGAAAACTTCCCTGCATTTGCCTAAAAAAACACCCTCAAAGAATGATGCGTCAGAAATATTTTTTTTTGCAGGGTGATGCCCATGATGAAGTTTCCCCACACAAATTGTTTTACATGTACTCCAAAAAATTCAGTTTTGGTCTCATCTGGCCAAAACTCCACAGATCTTTAAACACTCCTTCTTTTGGCTTTCTTTCAACATCTGCTTTCTCCTTGTGAGTAATAACCACAATTCCTGCATTTATTTGATAAAGGCCAGATTTGTGGAGTGCAGAACTAGTACTTTTTTATTTCTTTGTCAACAGATTTCCCCACTTGAGGATATGTTGAGCAGTGGATCCTGTATTCCAATTTTCCTAAGCATTAATTTCTTGGTGAGTTTGCTGTTGTGCCATTTCCTTCCCATTTTCAATTACAAATATGACACTCAGTGAGATATTAAAAACTTTGGATATTGTTTTATAACATGACTCTGCCTTCAACATTTTCAGAGTTCTTCTGTCCTCATTTGTCTTCATGGTGTTTTCACTTTCTAATATTTTCTGATAAACCTCTGAGGCCTTTAAAAAAACAGCTGGACTTATACCACAATTACAAATAAACTGAAATCTGAGTGAATATGAATCCTTGTTTCTTTTCCTTCAGCTTCAGACTTATTCACTCCCTTTTTGTTTTTTTTTATTACAAACTACGTCACAATGTTGCAAAATGAGAAAAAAAATAAGGAGTTTGAAACTTCTTGTAAGACATTGCTGGAATCTGTTTATTTATTTATTCCCATTTCATTTCCTCCATTATTTTGTGCAAGTACAAACATTAGCCACACTTAGCAGTTGATATGGTGCAGTGTAGCTGAACTGCTGCTTTTCTCTTTTAGTTGAGTGTATGCTGAAAGAAATGTGGCCTTCTCTCAGACCCCTGGCTACAGGTTAATTTAGGGGCTGACCACAAGGCTCCCCGATGGCTGTCTGACCTGAATCCAGATGGTTCTTGAAGTGTCTGGTCAGTCAAGTGTCAACACACTGTCAGGACAGATATTGTGGGATTCTTGTGGTTCAGCTCAGGCACTGAATAGCTCAGTGTAAAAACCTCGTTGAGTGTGAGCACAGCAGTAAGACGTGAGTATGAAAACAGAACCCTGTCAATCCCCCTCCACTGGAAAATGCACTCAACATGGGCTCTGCCTCCTGCCAGCATTTTTTATCAAAGACCGCGATCTGAACTTACACATGTGTATTGAGCTTCACCCTCTGCGTGCTTTCTTTTTGTGAAGCCTGGCAGTGATCAGTCTACTGGGAACTTTCATCAAATAGACATAGACATGTCAGTTTCGAGGATAATTGAAGAGTGAGGTAAGAGAGACAAACTGAATGAAAACTCATGACATCTTCTTTTATTTGTACCACTGATTCACTAACAACTGTGTTAGAAACTTTTATGTTTTTAAATGCTCCATGTTTGTGACATAAAAATACTCTTCAAGCCACTCAACTAGAAATTAGTCCTTCTTTGATGCAGCAGTGGACTTTAACACATTAGGTGTGTTAACGTCTACACCACAAAATACCAAGGAGGTTGCTTTAGTTGTGCAAGATTCAGAATTTAATCTTAGATAAGATTGTGTCCGGTTTTGGGTCTCAGCCACAAAGCAGATTCCTTCTTCCAAGGTGTTTTTCATCAGGGTAATTAAAGTCTCAAATGGAAAAAAAAAAAGAAGAAGAAATCAAACACAGGACTGAACAACAGGGGCTGGTGAGCAAATAAAAACAGAAACACTGAGGTTATCCAAATCCAGCAAACAACATTCTAGGTGACCTCAGTGACCTGAGGGTGTCTTCAGTGACTTAGTTGAGGTCACCCAGACTTCAGTGGGGAGTCAAACCGACCTTTCACTCTCAGGAAAAGATGAGCAGGCGACCCCTCAGTGGTAGGGTGTGAACAGCCATTTAGCTCGAGCTTTTCTGGAGGTTGGGTTGAAGGTTGGTGAGATGGCATAAAACCAAATATCTCTTCAGATGTCAGCCAGGAAGCCTGGCTGCAGAGGAGTAAGCAATTTTGACCCAAGGTTTAAGTCAGTTCAACAGATTCTTTGGCAACCTGTGATGACACAATGACAAATTCATAATTTTTTTTAATTAAAGCTTTAAATCATAAAATCATAAAAAAATAAAATAAAAACTAAATGTTTTTTGTAAACATTTTACAAAAGCTACAAGTCAACTCTATATTTGTCAATCTCTGCCAAGTAAACCTCAAAAGTATTAAAGTTTTCTATGGCTACTTGATTTCACAACATAAGCATTTTCCTATTCTCTTTGATTCTTCTGATATTTCAACATGCCCATACATTTTATGTCGTTTTACACCTAATTAAGTGGTCAGAAAAAAATGTTTTTCCACTTATTTACAGAAGTCATCTTTTCAAATTTATTATCACAACCTGTTTTTTTCTCTCTTTCAATGTTTCTGTTATGATGTCCTGACCTAGCTCAATTGATAACAGTAAAACTAGTTTAAATGAATACACAGAACATTATTCCAGCCATCCATAAAGGTCAGTGTGAAGTATTGCCAAAGGTATTGCTTGGCAATACCTTTGGCAATACTTCAGTTCCAACTTGTGACTTCAGTTCCAACTTCAGTTCCAACTTCAGTTCCAACTTCCTCCATCAAATATAATTGTGCCCTTGGTCACGACCCATAATCATAACTTTGTTCATTGTCACTGCATGATAACATAAAATACACTCCTGAGAAAAAGTTTGTTCCCGTTACAGATTTTTTTTTTTTACTCTCTCGCTCCACGTTTCAGATCATCAAACACATTTTTACCATCAAAGAAAAATAACCAGAGTAAATAAATAAACTAACGTCTTAAAAACTATATTTTACTCTCAAAAAACAACACAACATTCTGAGATCAAATCATTGACAATCAGTCAGACTGGAAAAGGTTGCAAAACTATTCTTAAAACTTTGAGACTCTAGCAAACCAAAGTAGTGAGAACCATCATCCACAGACGGGGAAAACATGGAAAGATGGGGAACTTTCTCTGGCGTGGCCAGCCTAAAAAATTACTTCAAGAGTGCATCATCCAGGAATTCACAAAAGAACACCATAAGCTCCACTAGACTTACTTGCCTCAGTTAAGGTCAGCCTCATAATTCAACAATCAACAAACTGTGACAGTGGCTCCCGTGTTTGAGGCCAAAATCATCAATGACCAAATATATATATAAAAAAAAACACAAAACAAAAAAAAACAAAACATCTTGACGATTTAAAAAACTTTTGGAGAAATATCTTGTAGACTGATGAAGTGGAATATTTATTCCATTACATTTGGTGCAAAACGAACAAAGAATAAAAAATATTACATACTGGTAGTAGAATAGAGCCGAGTGCATCTTTGTGGCTTAGTACCTGGAGAACTTGTGGTAATTTATGGAATCGTGACTTCTTCGTTTTACCAGAAAATCCTGAAGAGGACAGTATGGCCATCAGTTTGAAACCTGAAGCACAAGCAAACAATTATCCCAAGCAAAGCTTGTTGCTACAAGCAGATGTTGCTATGTCTTTGTTCTGACACTCATATGGTGACAAAACATTAATAGTTCTAAGAAAAAAGAAAACATTCTGCAGTAACAGCTGGTTCTGCAAATGATTTAGTTTACTATAGGGGGGTCGTTCACCCCCCTGTAGTTAAAGAAGTTTGATTATCCACTGGGCCTTAACTAAAACAACGTAATAAGCTTTTAGTAGATTTTTTGATTGGTGAAAAACATCCACTCAGTCTGTCTGGTCAGCTCACACCATCTTTCTCTGGAGCTTCTCACAACCCTACAGAGAAGGTGTGTCAGCCACTGACGCCAGCAGTCTACAAAGCTATGTATCCAAAGAGCCTTTCGTCCTCAGGGCAGGATGGTGAGAGCTTCCTCTGGGTTACGTTTATTACTAGAAGGGTTGTGAACCAGTGCAGAGGGATTGGATGGGGGTAAAGTTTGTTTTTAAGAGGTCACATTGAGGAAAGCTCCAAACTGAGTGGCTACATGAGAACACGGTTTGAGAGGATAGGCTATAAAAAGAGTCAAGGATCTGCGCACAACACAGAGACGCAGCTTTCACAACCTCGGATTATTCAAACCAGGAACTTTCGGGTCAGAAAAAGCTGACATATAACGCCTACATAATTAGTCTGTTTTTGTCTGCCTGCTGTCAGAGAAGTCACCATGACTCCACTGTCAAATTGCTGGATGTATTTAGTTGTCCTATCCCTGGCAGTGAACTCCAGCCATGGCTTAAGAAGGTAGACATCTTGCTCTTTTACAAGTCTCTCGCTCTGCTTACAGTAGTACCAGCTATACAGGTATACCAGGTGAAAAACATATTTGAGAAGGAAAGCATGCTGCAGCAAAAAAAAACAAAAAAAAACAGCTAAGTAAATGAAGACAGGACAACAAATGAGTTTTAGTGGTTTGCTGCTAAAACTTATGATCTGAGATGGATTAACATATGTTTTTTATTAATTTTTTTCTGGCTTGACATTTAGAGGAAAAATATGTCTGGGCTTTAGTACAGTATGACTGTCATAGTGAGTCCGTGACCAGACACGTGTCAAAAATTGAATAAATATTTCTCACAGAACTCAGAAACTTTTCTTCTTAGACCACCTACATTAGCTCTATTTGCATTAAATTTAGTTCAGTTTGTCTTTCTCAAATTTTCCTCTTTTGCTTTTATGTCTCTAGAATTGCTCTCAAGAAGATGCCATCCATCAGAGAGACGCTACAGGAGATGGGAGTTTCTGCAGAGCAAGTGTTGGCTGAACTGGCCCAGATGAACGCAGCCGACCCCAACAATGGGACAGTTCCCACACCTTTAACAAACTACTTGGATGTAAGACATTTTAACACCCATTTCCATGTGTTTTTGGGTGCATAGTCACCAAAAAATCTGAAACATATAAAGCATATATTTTTGTGTAAACGATTCTGCAGGTGACAGGAAATAAAGACGTGTTAAATTGAAGTCATATGGGTTTGCACTTTGACGAAAACAGACCTACGGCTTCAGGGTTCAAGAGGCCCACAAATGCGAGCAGTTTCCCCACTGCTCTTTGGACCAATGCTAAAAGTGTCTGTCTTCTTAAGTAAAACTGCAGATTAATTTACCTTTGAATTGGAGGTTCATTTGATAGTAATTGTGTAATCTGCCAACATTTTAAAAGAGCTCTTAGAAAGCCTCAGAAACACTGTCCTGTTTGTCTTTAAACAGACTCAGTACTTTGGAGAAATTAGTATCGGCTCCCCAGCCCAGATGTTCAACGTGGTGTTTGACACAGGTTCAGCCAACCTGTGGGTGCCCTCGCAGCGCTGCTCTCCTTTCTCAACAGCTTGCTGTAAGTAGCAGTGTGTTAAACTATAACTGGAAAGATACACTTCATGTATTGGGTTGAAATCTGGTAAAGTGTGGACCATTGTGGTGCAGTAAACTCTTATGCACAAGAATTCAGCTTGAGGCGATTTGAAATTTGTAATGTTATCCTGAAAGTAGCCATCACAACAGAAGTATACTATGGTTAAAACAGGAATGGACATTGCCAGCTACCAACCAATTTTGGTGAGTCATGTAGTCAAAGCTTCTGGTACCCATGTTCTTGTGAGCTAATGGTTTGATTGGACATTTATACTAAAAATCAGTTGAACAGGCTTCCTTTGTGAAGTGACCTGTGATTGTAAGTGGTGACAGTATAGTTGATAGGATCAATTTGAAAGGACTTGCCAGACCTTGTAGTTGGCAAAACAACTGAGATTCAGTCTACTCTCCTTGTTTTGTGTATGTCTTACCCTGTCTACTGAACACCAACCTGAAGGTAGACACAAACATCTGAAGCTCATCAACATGAGATTGTTACTGAACTACTTGAATGGTTTCCACTATATATAAGCTTAATTAGTTTTGTTCAAATGTTTGACATTTAAAATACATTTTGGACGTTTAGTCACTCACAACAGGTATGATTCTTCCCAATCGCACACTCATGTTGAGAATGGGACCGGATTTTCAATCTACTACGCCTCTGGAACTATCAGGGGATTTCTGAGCGAGGATGTTGTTGTGGTGAGTCAGAGTCTGGCACCAATAAATCAGAGTTACACCCATTTAACTTAAAGACATGCCCTTTGTATGCCATGTTACACCTTTCTGTCTTCTGTGAATTTGATCCCCGCAGGTCGGTGGTCTCCCCGTTGTTCAAGTATTTGCTGAGGCCACCTCTCTGTCTGCCATGCCATTTATCTTTGCCAAGTTTGATGGAGTTCTGGGGATGGGCTATCCTAACGTGGCCATTGACGGCATTACTCCAGTGTTTGATCAAATTATGTCTCAGCACATCCTCAAAGAAGAAGTGTTTTCAATCTACTACAGCAGGTGTGTTCACAGATTTCCTCTGCACTTTATCATGCAAAGTAAAATCCTTATGACAGGGGAAGCATGATTCCTAAGCTGGACAGGACTGTTCAAAGCGCTTAACAGGGCAGTTTTTTAAATAAATGGACATCTCACAAACTTGATATGTTATGAGTTTACAAAAAAAAATGATAATCAACATGCTCAATCTACTTGTTTGTGTGAAATAAACTTGAATGTGTAGAGCAATAAAAGTGGCTCAAAACCAGGTTGTCACTTCATGCTAAATCTGATCCTCCACCCTCGGGAGGTGATCTGAGCAAAATGAAAAAAAAAAAAAACAAAAACAAAAAAATAAAAAATTTTATTAATTGTTCATATGAAATCACCAATAATAAGTACATTTCATTAACATTGCATTATTTATTGCCACCCCTGGTAAGGATGCTCCAAAAGTCCAAAAATAAGCTTTGAGCAGCAGAATAACCTTTTGCAAAACAAATGCTGCTATTCTGCCACAGGGATTTTTGGGGATGTTTTTATCTTCCATGTCATCCTTCAAACGGCTCTTCCTGGTAGGGCAAATAGGGGTCAATTTAATAACAAACAATTTTATGAAAGTAACAATTATTTCTAGCCTGACATAAGAGGATCAACAGACTTTCTCATAATGGATGTTCTGTTTTATTTGTACCCCAGGAAGGCAGGGAGTCATGGATTAGTTCTTAGTTCTGATTCTAATGCTATGCAGGAATCCAGAAATGGAAATCCCTTTTGATCTGTCAGCTCTGCCAGGGACATAACTACAAAGAGTTACTTACTCGGCTGAACAGGGCTATCTACTTTATTATAACCAGTTTGTGTTTTTGTTCCAGGGTCCCGTCACTTTTACCTCTCTCAGCCAGTTATGTCAGCTGTTCTGTCCAGCATAGATTATTATTTCTGGCTTTTCGTGCTCAGAGATTCGTCATGTTAGATCCAGAAATTGATTAAATGATCTGCTGTATTACTGGATGTAAAAGCCCTTCCATGACACGTTAAAGCCTGACTTGGAAGAAAAGAGTTCATGTTGGCTGAAGGGAATTTTTAGGATGTTCTTTGGACTCTATTACATTTACTTTATGGCAATATAAATTAAACAATGATAGTGGGACTTGTGGGTTTAAAAAAAAAAAAGATTTTCAAACAGGTGATTATTTTTTGCCTGCCTCGTTCTGCTACATAAGATTAACTTATTGTAATGATTGCTGGTCAATGCTACAAAGATGCCAATAATTTAAGTGTGTTGAATAAATGGTGTTGATTTAGTGTAAAGGCTTACATCCTGTTAATAAAGATTTTCTCAGGCTTCTTCACCATCTGGCTCACTGCTGTCCAAAATAGGAAGAAAGATAGATGGGAAATTCATGACTTTACTGCTTGTTGCATCAGAGCAACAGAATGCAATTCCAAAACAAACAAAAAGAAACTGAATTTAAAACACAACTTTGAACCCTTTATCTTTATAAAATCTCATAAATAACATACATAACGACTTAGATTGCAGCCTTCTGCTTTTTAATGTCCTGTAAGCAAAAGGCGTGACATAAACAGTCACATAACACTTATGACACTGTCTGACATACAAAAATAATAATAATTAAAAAAGCGGTAAAAACACGATTATTTTTCATTCTTCTGGCATTTTGCAACTATAAATATTTTTGGTAAGTTTCTGCAATATTGTTGTTGTTGTCTTCGGCTTATTATCATACTGGATAAATAGGCCTTAAATTTCAACTTCTGCTCTGAAATCTTTTTACTTTCCATTAATCATAAATCACCAAACCCACATTTTCAGTGGTGACAAGGAGAAAATGAATAGCAAACCATGAAGTCTTCAGACTGTGAGCTTAAAACACTGACACATCATGAGGCATGGACCCCTGGGGCTTCGAGCAGCCTAATGACACCCTAGTATCAAACTAACTGCAGACCCTACATCTGTGTTCAGAGTTTTAAGTCTTGGTTGTTAATTTGGGTTTCTTTGTGCTTGTTTGCCTTCCCTTTGTAGTCACAAAATGTCTCTGTGGTAATTTTATATCTTGTAATAACCATAGTCGAACTTTGCAGTCATATTGTCATTGTTTCTGATCATTTGTCTGTTAGGTCAGTTTATATTTTTTCTGCAAGTCTCGTGACATCTTGCATTTTTTTATGATAGTGTAATGTCAACAGTGTCTTTGAAATGAGGGTCAAGGGACCTATGAACCTTTGAACCCAGTGGCCTGTGCCCAGCAGGCCCATTTGTAAATCATTTCATATCTGTACATGTTTTTCAGGGATCCAAAACAATCCCCTGGTGGAGAACTGCTCCTCGGGGGAACTGATCCAAACTACTACACTGGAAATTTTAACTATCTGGAAACAAGAGAGATGGGAAAATGGGAGGTCACCATGAAAGGGTGAGATATTTGCTGAACATACGTGCAATATGGATGTGTTGGTATATATATATATATATATATATATATATATATATATATATATATATATATTTTTTTTTTTTTTTTTTTTTTTTTTGCGTGCAACCATTCAGAAATGACACATTTTGGGTCTTGTTTGTGTAGGGTTACTGTGGGGGCGGAGATGATGTTTTGTGCAGAGGGCTGCACAGCTGTGATCGACACAGGCTCCTCATACATCACAGGTCCGGCCTCCTCCGTCTCAATGCTGATGAAAACTATTGGAGCTCAGCTGGATGAAACTGGAGTAAGTCACAAACTCATGGCAACAAAGTTTCCCACGAAAAATAATAGGCTGCAAAAAAAACTTTACCTGGCATTCTCCTTCAAATACAGTATAAAGTCAACTGCGACACTGTGAAGATGTTGCCTAGTGTCACGTTTCACCTGGGAGGCCAGGACTACTCTCTGACGCATGAAGATTATATAATATGGGTAAGATGGCGAATGATTGCTAATGTGTTGTGCAAAATCCTCCAAAGTAGAGCACAAAACATGTCTTAAATAAAAGAAACAAAAAATATATTTTTTGAAAATGGAAATATTCATTCTTATCGTGCCTTACAAAAGTACGTATAACTCTTAAAGTTGGTCTCATTGAAATTATGAACCCCCATGTTTTTTACTGTGATTTTATGGCAAAAGTAATTGTGTAGTCAAATGTCACCTAATTAATAAATAATAAAAGTTCATCTGAGTATAATTTTAAATCATTATAAGTGTAGTTGCTCTGTTAAGGCCTCGGATGTTTGTTAGAAAACATTAATGAAAAAGAGCGACATTAAGACCCAGGAGCACAGCAGACAAGTCAGGGATGAAGTTAACATCTCAAGCTTAATGTCCTAGCTCAGACATTAATCTGAGCTAGGATTAATGTCTAGCTCAGATTAGACATTAATCTAATCTGAGCTAGATTAGATTAATCTAATCTAGATTAATCTAATCTAGATTAGATTAGATTAATCTAGTCATTTTCAGTTTAGTCACTGAAAATGACTAAACTAACAGCCTGTGCAAGGAAAGCAACATTTAAAGGAGAAGCTAAAAGACCCGAAAATTTGTAGACTGCCAAGATTGTCAGCTTATGTAAGACTGACAAGAAGAAAACAATTCTTAAAAAACCCTGTTGGAAGTTCTTTTTGCAGTTTTTATTAGGCTGACTGCAGAAGAGCTGAGTCAAGGTGGGGGAGGGGAAACAACCTGAAGCATTCAGATAGAGCCATTAAAAAGTCTAAAGGATTCATTGATGTCCAGGATACATTTGTTAGATATTTTTAAACAGTTAGCTCTGGTTTAAGATATTTATTATTAGTCTAAACCTATCGTTACAGCAATCACAGTTCGAAGGGGACGTCTGCATCGTCACCTTCAGGGGCTTGGATGTGCCACCGCCTACAGGTCCGATCTGGATTTTGGGAGCCAACTTCATTGCCCGATACTACACAGAGTTTGATCGTCGCAATAATCGGATAGGGTTTGCTGCGGCAGTCTGACGAGAACTTTAAGTTCAATTGTGTTCACCTTTCTCCCCACTTTACTTTTTTTACTGCTGTTTTCCATCTTTTTCTTGTCACCTATAAGTGGGGGACTGACTTTCATCTGCTTACAAGATGAGTATTTTTAAACAGCATTTACTGATGTTTTTCCTCTTTTATTTGACTCATGTTGCACTATAAATTATAAAAGAAGTAATGTTACTCTTGTTTATCAATAAATTAATGCTTTCTGTCTGTCACTCTGCTTGTTATAAAAACATATATATGTATATTTCCTATGAGAATAAAATTGCAGTGCAAGATATTATTATTCTCATCTGTTTCCATTTCAGTGTAGTGTATGCATTGTAGTTTCCAACTACAGCTTAAGCTGTAGTTGCAAACAGACACTGCAACACATTTTATCTATAACATCAATACTGGGTCAACATATTTATCATCATATAGTGTCAATAACTTCCTGAAGGTCATAATGACCTATTGTGAAAATTTCTGTATGGTTTAGCAAGAAACAAAACAGGTTAGGCTTTCTTTCTGTCAGCTTGATTTTATAAGGTGTGAAGAAGCAAATTAAAACCAAAGGATTTATATTACAATGTAGGAGTTTTGATGTTTGGCCAGTTGAAGGTGTAAACTGAAGATGCGCTGCTCAAGCTTTTCTTTGCCAAGAACAATTTCTAGTTTTCTTTGAGGTCTGACCTACTGATAAAATTTTTTCTAAGGAGTATAGCAAAAGAAAAAAATCTGCTGTAGATTTTTTGAAAGATATAAAAGTGTTGAATTATACAGCTTGCCAAGTTTATTTGAATTATTCCTTAATGTGCCGGTATTATGCAAAATGTACTTTCTATATCATGTTATAACGTTATTCCCTCACCAAAAACATGTTGCTTTAATTTGTCCTTGAATCTCCCATGCAGCAGTTCGTGACTGCCTAAACGTTTGCTCATGCGCCACCCTGGCGCTAAAGTGACCAGCATAGCTCCCCCCCCACAGAGGGGGGGGGGAGCTATGCTGAAAGTCTGTTCAGCATCACCAGACTTTCAGCAACAGCAATTAGCAAACACCTGGTAGAACTGAGAGTCTGCTGAGATGTCATGCGAACAACAACTCCGATAAAAACGGTTGTAAATGACATCAGTGGATGGTATGGAGAAGCATGATGGCATGGCATGATGAAGGCAGGGTGTTGCAAAGGCTAGGAGGTTTTTGAAGAGACAGAGACCAATTTCAAGGTTTCAGCTACAGCTATGATTGACAGTCAAAATTATTTTAAATTGTTTTGATATACAACATTGTTTATAACAACTGAAGGTAACAGACTTAATCCCTTGAAAATACATGGTACCCATCCTTTATCAAAAATACAAAGCTTATGTCCCTTTGCATTAAATATTAGCTGTCAGTTTATAGAATGAAAATGCTGGAAGTTCTTCTTCAAACCGATTGTGATTTAGAAAAAAAATAAATAATAATAGTAATGATGATGATGATAATAATAATAATAGTAATAATAATAATAATAATAATAATAAACCACTTCATGTTTTTTGTAGACACCTCTCTGTGTCTGTGTAGTTTCTATCAGAAAATCAAACTGTTTTTGGTAAACTCTTGTCTTTTAAGAAAAGAGACTCATCATAAAACAAGCTGAATAATGTAAAACTTGCAAGCAAACATTGATCTTTAAGGAAATTATTTGAGAACGTAATTGAACAATGGCAGGAATTTCCAGCCCAGATGACAGGGGACATGATAAAACAATACAAATTACAACAGCACTTTCATTTATCACTTGCCCCTGTCAGATCTTTTTGTCCCATTTTCTCCAAACTCCCTAGGAAGTCCACTCTGTAGTGACAATAGAGAAGTAATGCGTCTTTGCTCCCATATCCTTGAATTGTCATCCTGGGACTGTATCTGTTGAAAGTGCACCGTGAGGTGAGGGTGGACTCTGGCATTTAATCAAAAATCCAGGCAATGCGAAAACATCTCTCTCAGTATGAGTTAGCTTAGGTAACTGAGTGGAAAGCTGTCCAAACAATCACTAACATAAACACAGCAGACAGAGTTGTCAGAAGACAGAGTTGCATAATCCATATTATTTCTAGCAGAATCATCCCGAAGCTGAAACTTATGTAGCACGTTATAAAGCAAAGCTCTACTCCTGCAACTGCAGTCTTTGAAACTGTCTGCTAGATATAATTGCTGCTGAACAATTAAACAAATCCAGATATGTGTGAATGTTCTAGATTCAAAGCAAGAACCCATTAAGCAAGCATTGTTCTTCAATAAAACACTATTTTAATGCAATGAGATTTTATGTGCTAGACCCACACAGATTATTGACTTTTCTAATGTTTTTTCCTCACAAAAATATTATTCACTGAAGAACAGCCAAGAGAGAGACATTATTAAAAATACGTTTTTGGATGCTTCACTACTACACCTTACACATGACTTGTGACAGGGCCAAGAAGGGTTAGTGCAACCCACAATGTAAAGATGTCCTGGGGGTCAATCAGAATAGTAAATGTTTATGTTCCAAAATGGAATCAGCTTTTAAAGACATTCAGTTTCTGAAATGTCTGTCCAGTTCGTTCTATGTTTGGCTTCTAATCTGTGTTCTTCAAAAGGATGTGCAATTACTTCCAATTTTTGATTTAATCCAAAAATATCTAAGCTGTTGAACCAAAGAACAACAGCAAAAAAATAAATAAATAAACAAAGAATGTACCAAGTACACAAGGGCCGTTTACTGCCAAACTGTATGACTTCCCTGCATGCCCAATCAAGGCTCAGCTCTTGATTTACTGGTCAACCAGCAATTATTCCTACCCTCATGTACATTGCATGTTCTTGAATCAGGAACTGCAAAGAAGAAAAATAAGAAAAAATACTTGAATAATTATGCACAGTATGAAATGTTCAGGTAAGTTTGGTTTATGGCGCTGGTTCAAAAGTTAAAATCCTCAGCAGTGATCAGAAATTCTAATAAGTTAGATTTTTGTGTGACCATATGATTGCTGAGTGGGAGTCACTTCTTGTGGATGTATGAATACATATCTGCCTTTCTTTTAAGGACACATATTTGCAACAATTTACAGATCCATTTTTGAACACTTTGTTCCCCTAAATACAACACTGCATGTTTAGTTCATTGATGAATAGCTAACGGCTATTGTGTGATAGCTGACTTCAATAGTTCATATCTCAAAGTATCTTTTAGATAATTTGCTTGCTGACTCCCAAAGGGTGACTTTTTGAAGAAAGTCACAGGAAGATTCATTGCTTCTGGGAGTTTTGATCACTCATGTTTTGCCAAAGCTCCAAAAGCCAATGCATAACTCATCGTGTTATTAATGACCTCTCATGCTTTCTGAAGAAATAAATTCATCCACTGGAAAAGATTTATTGCTCCATGGAGGGAACTAAATTATAACTTTGAGATATTCTTGCTTATTTAAAGTTTTCTCCTCTTTTTTTCTTAATTAGGGTCAATTCATGTAATTTTCCCCGCAGTTCTGATGGGATTTAGTCACGTCTGAGCATTGATCCTGGGAGAGTGGGGAGCTTTTATTTCATTATTGCATCTGTTTACCTGTGTGAAAACATGTATTAATTCAAACATATTTTAATGCAGCTGTCATCACACTGTACTCAGGATGACTTGAGTGACTGCACAGAGTTGTGACGAATAAGTGCTGGAGCATGTGTGAGAAAGCAGAAAAATAA